>NC_054473.1:183388422-183608422 GCF_017639515.1 Carcharodon carcharias
GAAACCTCCTGCTGATTACCACGTACCGCCCTCCCTCACCTGAATGATGAATCAGTGCTTCTCCATGTTGAACACCATTTGGAAAAAGCACCGAGGTTGGCAAGGGTGGGGGACTTCAATGCCTGTCATAAAGAGTGGCTCGGTAGCACCCACTACTGACTGAGCTGGCCAAGTCCTAAATGACGTAGTTGCTGGACTGGGTCTGCAGCAGGTGGTGAGGGAAAAAACACATGGGAAAAAAACACATGGGAAAAACACACTTGACCTCATCCTCACCAACCTGCCTGCCGCAGCCACATTTGTCCATGACAATATTGGCAGGAGTGACTACCGCACAGTTGTGGAGACAAAATCCAGCCTTCATATTGAGGATACACTCCTTCATGTGTGGCACTACCACCGTGCTAAATGGGATAGATTTTGAACAGACCTAGCAACTTAAGACTGGGCATCCCTGAGGCGCTGTGGGCCATCAGCAGCAGCAGAATTGTACTCGAACACAATCTGTAACCTCGTGGCACAGCACTTCCCATACTCTACACATTACCATGCAAGGGGCTCTACCCTGGTTCAATGAAGAGTGCAGGCGGGCATGCTAGGAGCAGCACCAGGCATACCTGAAAATGAGGTGTCAACCTGGTGAAGCTATAACACAGGACTACTTGAGTGTCAAACGGCATAAGCAGCTCGTGACAGACAGAGCTAAACAATCCTACAACCAACGGATCAGACCTAAGCTCTGCAGTCCTGCTACATCCAGCTGTGAATGGTGGTGGACAATTAAACAACTCACTGGGGGAGGAGACTCCACAAATATCGCAATCATCAATGATGGGGGATCACAGCACATCAGTGCACAAGATAAGGCTGAAACATTTACAACAACCTTCAGGCAGAAGTGCCGAGTGGATGGTCTATCTCGGCCTCCTCCAGAGGTCCCCAGCATCACTGATGCCAGTCTTCAGCCAATTTGATTCAATACACGTGATATCAAGAAATGGCTGAAGGCACTGGATACTGCAAAGACTATGGTCCCTGACAAGATTCCAGCAATAGTACCTGTGCTGCAAAACCTGCCATGCCTCTAGCCAAGCTGCTCCAGTACAGATACAACGCTGGCACCTACCTGGCAATGCGGAAAATTGCCCCGCTATGTCCTGTCCAAAAGAAGCAGGACAAATCAACCTGGCCAATTACCACCCCGTCAGTCTACTCTCCATCATCAGTAAAGTAATGGAAGGCGTCATCAACAGTGCCATCAAGCAGCACTGGTTTAGCAATAACCTGCTCACTGACACTCAGTTTGGGTTCCGTCAGGGCAACTCAGTTCTTGATCTCATTACAGCCTTGGTTAAAACATGGACAAAAGAGCTGAACTCCCGAGGTGAGGTGAGAGTGAGTGCCCTTGACATCAAGGCTGCATTTGACCGGGTGTGGCATCAAAGAGCCCGAGCAAAACTGGACTCAATAGGAATCGAGGGAAAACTCTCTGCTGGTTGGAATCATTCCTAGCACAAAGGAAGACAGTTGTGGTTTCTGGAGGTCAGTCATCTCAGCTCCAGGACATAACTGCAGGAGATCCTCAGGGTAGTGTCCTTGGCCCAACCATCTTCAGCTACTTCATCAATGACCTTCCTTCCATCATAAGGTCAGAATTGGAGATGTTCGTTGATGATTGCACAATGTTCAGCACTATTCACGACTCCTCAGATACTGAAGCAGTCCATGTCCAAATGCAGCAAGACCTGGACAATATCCAGGCTTGGACTGACAAGTGGCAAGTAGCATTTGTGCCACACAAGTGCCAGGCAAAGACCATCTCCAACAAGACAGCATGTAACCATCTGCGCTTGACATACAATGGCATTACCATCACTGAATACTCCACTATCAAAATTCTGGAGGTTTACCATTGACCAGAAACTGAACTGGACTAGCCATATAAAAACTGTGGCTAAAAGAGCAGGTCAGAGGCTAGGGGTCCTGCAACGAGTAACTCACCTCCTGAATCCCCAAAGCCTGTCCGCCAACTCCAAGGCACAAGTCAGGAGTGTGGTGGAGTGCTCCCCACTTGCCTGGATGAGGGCACTTCCCACAACACTGAAGAAGTTTGACACCATCCAGGATAAAGCAGCCCACTTGATTGGCACCACATCCACAAACATTCACTCCCTCCACCACCGACACACAGGAGCAACAGTGTGTACCACCTACATGATGCACTGCAGGAATTCATCAAGGTTCCTTTGACAGCACCTTCCAAACCCACGACCACTACCCCTTGAATACTGGTCTGGTGACAATACCACTATGCCATCGCCTCCCCAGGAGGAGTAATGGATTCAGCCCATGACTTACTATAGATATACCCAAACAGACCCAAAGCCATAGGAAACTTCAGAGGCAATGCTGTACTACACCCAAAAGAAGATGCAATTCCATTCATCGACCCTCCTAGAAAGTGCAGCGTGCATATACAGGAGAAGATAAAGCATGAGCTGGATGACATATAAACACTGTGGCTACAAGAGCAGGTCAGAAGCTAGGAATAGTGCGACGAGTATCTCACCTCCTGACTCCCCAAAGCCTGTCCACTATTGACAAGGCACAAGTCAGGAGGATTATGGAATATTCCCCACTTACCTGGATGAATGTAGCTCTCACAACATTCAAGAAGCTTGACACCATCCAGGAGAAAGCAGCCCACTTGATTGGCACCACATCCATTAACATTCACTCCCTCCACCACCGACACACAGGAGCAACGGTGTGTACCATCTCCATGATGCGCTGCAGCAATTCATCAAGGTTCCTTCAACAGCACCTCCCAAACCCACGACCACTACCACCTTGAAGGACAAGGGCAGCAGATGCATGGGAACACAACCACCTGGAGGTTCCCCTCCAAGTTGCTCACCAACCTGACTTGGAATTATATTGCTGTTACTTCAATGTCGCTGGGGTCAAAACCCTGGAACTCCCTCCCTAACAGCACTGTGGGTGTACCCACACCACATGGACTGCAGCGGTTCAAGAAGGCAGCTCACCACCACCTTCTCAAGGGAATTAGGGATGGGCAATAAATGTTGGCCTAGCCAGTGAAGCCCACATCCCATGAATTGATTTAATAAAAGACTTTTCTGGGAGCGGAAGATGTGACTGTGAAGTATTTGCAATCTCTGATTAAACCTCAACTGAAAGAGTTAGCAGATAAAGCGCAGGTAGAAATAAAAGCAGCATTTTGTAAGGCTGATATGGCTAAAAGACTTACTCAGCATTTAAGGTTAGAAGAGGAGACACCTGAAACCAGTATGTCACAGCTAGAGGAGGTGAGAGTCCAGTTGCAGAAGAAGAAGAAGCTTGATCTTGAACCAGAATTGGAATTGAAAAGACTTGAATTAGAAGTAAAAGAAAAAGTAAGAGAAATGAAAAAAAGAACCTGACAAAGGGAAGGGCAGCTTCAAAAGACATGGAAAAGAAAAAGCTTGAACGGGAAAAAAAGAGAAGTAAGAAAAGGAAAAAAGATTGCAAGAGATAGAATGCAAAAGCTTGAACCTCAACTTCAGAAAGAGAGGTTAGCAATTGAGGAAAGAGAGAGGGAAACAGACAGAGAGCTTCAGTGAGAGAAAGAAGCCAGGAATTGTCTAAGGTGAATTTTTTACCCAGAGGGTGGTGACAATCTGGAGTGCGATGCCTGGGACGGTGGTGGAGGCGTGTTGCCTCACATCCTTTAAAAAGTACCTGGATGAGCACTTGGCACGTCATAACATTCAAGGCTATGGGCCAAGTGCCGGTAAATGGGATTAGGTAGGTAGGTCAGGTGTTTCTCACGTGTGGATGCAGACTCGATGGGCCGAAGGGCCTCTTTTGCACTGTGTGATTCTGTGATTCTGTGAAACTTAGAATAAAGAGGCAATGGGGAGATAATGATTCAGATGGTGACTTTAATTTTCTATGAGGCATTTGATTTAACTAAAAATCTTCGGCTAGTGCCTAAATTTATGAAGGATGCCTTTGAAAGATATTTTACCTCATTTGAAAAGGTACCTATGAAGTTGAATTGGCCAGGAGATGCTTAGACCATAATATTACAGGGTGTTTTGTCAGGTGCTGCAATGAATGTGTGCGCTCGCTTATCAGAGGAACAATCTGCAGACTACGAGGCAGTTAAAAGAGTGATAAAAACAAAAAACTGCCGATGCTGGAAATCCAAAACAAGAACAGAATTACCTGGAAAAACTCAGCAGGTCTGGCAGCATCGGTGGAGAAGAGAGTTGACGTTTCGAGTCCTCATGACCCTTCAACAGAACTGAGTGAATCTTAGGAAAGGGGTGAAATATAAGCTGATTTAAGGTGGGGTGGTGGGTATGGAGAGAAGTGGAGGAGGGTGGTGTGGTTGTAGGGACAAACAAGCAGTGATAGGAGCAGATCATCGAAAGATGTCACAGACAAAAGAACAAAAGAACACATAGGTGTTGAAGGTGGTGATATTATCTAAACGAATGTGCTAATTAAGAATGGATGGTAGGACACTCAAGGTACAGCTCTAGTGGGGGTGGGGTGGAAAGACTAGCAGGGCATAAAAGATTTAAAAATAATGGAAATAGGTGGGAAAAAAAAATTCTATATAAATTATTGGAAAAAACAAAAGGAAGGGGGAAGAAACAGAAAGGGGGTGGGGATGGAGGAGAGAGTTCAATATCTAAAGTTGAATTCAATATTCAGTCCGGAAGGCTGTAAAGTGCCTAGTCAGAAGATGAGGTGCTGTTCCTCCAGTTTGCGTTGGGCTTCACTGGAACAATGCTGCAAGCCAAGGACAGACATGTGGGCAAGAGAGCAGGGTGGAGTGTTAAAATGGCAAGCGACAGGGAGGTTTGGGTCATTCTTGCGGACAGACCGCAGGTGTTCTGCAAAGCGATCGCCCAGTTTACGTTTGATCTCTCCAATGTAGAGGAGACCGCATTTAGGCTTCGCTTTTCTCATCCACGAAGAGTTCAGCTGGCAATCCGAATCTTGAAAGCTGAATTTCAAACACAAAACATGCTGCAAAGCTGAGCCATTGTTACTCACTTGCTTTTAAAGTTGAGTGTTGTGGTGTCATTGTTAGAGTCACATCCCTGATTTTTCCACCTTTGGCTCAGTCTTACATTATGTTTGATAACACTCTTGCAATGTACTTTTTGAATGGTGCACTGTGTGAGATGTGCAAGTGCTATTTGTTGTGGGCTGCAACCCACTGCAGTATAAAACAATAGGCTGTTTGCCTGTGCCTGTGAGATCTCTCAATTGCAAACTCCGACTGCGGATTTTGACGCCGGCAGGATTTTACCGTCACGCCGAAAGTCAGTGGACCTGTGAACGGCTCAGCCCCACCCCCACCGCGACAGGGCCTGGAAGCTCCACCCATAATCTCAATCAGGCCACCAGTTGTACTTTCCAGGCCAGGCTGTTTCTCCGTTGAAAAAGACAAGATAGCTATTGGACTGCTATTTCTTTGAAGTTATGGGATTTGGGGCATATATTTTCACCCATTCCCAATTATAATCATTTCACCTTTGGAGGTCTTGCCTTCAGATGCCTAAGATCAAGCTCTGGAATTCCCTTCCTACACCTCTCTGCCTCTCTACCTCACTTTTCTCCCTTAAGGTGCTTCCTAAAGCCCAGCCCTTTGACCAAGCTTTTGTTTATCTGACTTAATGGGTGGAATTGTCCCAGGTTTTCACTAAGTGCGGTAGCAGGCGGGTAAAATGACGTTTTACCAAATCGGCCATAATGGGGACTTCTCACGCCATATCACCCCACACCCACCGCGTTGATTATACATTCCCGGGAAACACACCATTCCCATGGCAGGCGGGCTACCATTCGCTCACCACATCACCACCTCAGAACTTCATCACGCCGGGCACCATGTTTAAACTGCAGCCACACTCACACCTCCCGGTGCTTCCAGCCCACAACTGCAACACAAAAAGACAAGGATGGCCCTGAAAGGCAAGAAGACTGTAGCCCCCCCCGAAACCGGTTTAGTAACGCATCCCTCGAGCACCTACTGGATACAGTAAAGGCCCATCGTGATGTCCTCTACCCCTGCTCTGGCCGCAGGATGGGCAGCAACATCACCGATCCACCTTGGGAGGTGATGGCAGTGGTGGTCAAATAGGACAGCCACCCAATGCCGAAAGAGGATGAATGATTTCCGCCAGGGTAAGTCATTCTTCTCATCGCTCTCAACTTACACACTCACAAACCCATCACTTATCCACTGGACCCTCACTCATGGCCAGTTCAAGCGACATCATCATTCACTCTCTCACATGCACCTTCATTGTCCTCAACCGTCCATGGGACCACTCAACACTCACACATGCCAGGCATAATTATCATCTGGCCTGGCAGGCACCCTGCTTACACTCTCTCCATCTCTATTCATACAGGACAAGCTGACGCATAACAAGAGGGAGAAATTGCAGACCGATGGAGGATTGCCTGAAATCAAGGCACTCACGGACTTTGAAAACAGAAACATCCAACTGGCCAGCGATGATCTAAACCATTCCTGTGCTGATGATGAGGTCAGTAGTACACTACCAAGTGAGGACCCAGCAGTGCAACATCCATCAGACAACCATGCTGTGATTGATGTGTCCTGTTTCACAGGCCACTGCCATGCACTAATTATCTCCCTTTGCTTTCACAGGCACATCTGGGAAACAGCCAAGAGAGTCCACGGCTCAGGGTCTCCACTCAAGCCTTGAGAGAAGATCAGAAGAGGAATTTGCTGAGACCTTCAGTGAAGTCCCATCACAGTGCTTACCCACACCCTCTACCAGCGCGGAGACACAGACCTCAGTAGGACTTAGCTTTAGAGTAGCCCCAGGATAACAATCTGGTGAACGCATTGCACTTTCTGATCTACTGCAGGTGGTGGTAGGGACTTCCCAGGTCCCCAGTACTCAGAGGACTGCTGGAGGCCAGAAATTTGCTGAGTCCGTGTTAGATGATGAGCCTCTGGACTGGGTCAGGCAAGCTCGGGAACAACAGGAAGGTAGTCCGCTGCACTCCTCAGATTGCAAGGCACAATGGAGGAGTTTCTCTGCCTTCAGGCTGAGGTGATAGTGCCTGAATGCAAATGCGTTGATGTCAAAATTGGTAAGATGATGGCCGCCATGCAAACTCTGGTCCAGGACATCGCTCCTGCACTGACGCATGGACTGAATCCCAGCGCCGAAGAAATATTTGGCCTCCAACAATGTGCATGCAAGAGGGGTGCTGGGCAGCCTGATTTCACTCCAGTTACCCCTTTTCCTCAAGAAGTCAGCCTGGGGTCCCCAGGCACCGATAGGGAGGGGAAGCAGTAGGTGAACACACCATGCGCATCCACCCAAGTGACTCTGGGAGTGCTCAGCTCATCGGAGTCCCTTCTTCCTGTGACGTCAGCAGCTCCAGCTCCACAGGCCGAGGAGGGGGTCACTGCCACACAGCAGGACCCCGAAAGCAGGCTGGGGCCCTCCAAGTCTCAGCCCTCCAGAGAACGCCCGCCTAGGTTATCACAGACAATAGACCGTAGCAGTCAGCAGGTTGCCTCCACCTCCACTGTGGATGTCCAGGGAGCAGCAAGATGTAGCGGCAGAGTTAGGAGAGTTAAGAAGATGTAGTTACCCAGCCTGAGCATGGATGTTTATAACTTAAACATAATGTTCCCTATTTTAAATAACTTCTCAAGAATCTCTCCCTGCCTGTGACTCCTTGTTCTGATAAGCAGTGTTCGTGTTACTAAGATGTGAAACTTTTCTACACAAGATAAAGGCAGATGTTTCATTCAGGGGGCTCTTCCCTGTGTCTGTGCAGCCTTCAGACTAAAGTGATGGTCCAACCTCACACTCCCTGGACACATTACTGATGCCTGCACCTCAGTGGTGCTGGTCATTGCTGCCAGAATGTCATTGGCATGCATCTCAGAGTTCCATCATTCTCTCTGTGTGCTCTCAGCACCTTTAAGAGGGGGCAGGCCACCCACCTCTTCAGTGACTGTGACCAGTGACACTGTGCTCCTGAAGGGGTCAGGTGCTGAAGGTGGACAAAGGATGAGGTGCTTTTAAAGTTTAATGGCTGCATCTCTATGATATGATCCTGATCACAGAGCACAAGCGAGCTGCCCTTGGACAGACAGGAGTCAGACATTCTCAGAGGCTATATGAAGTTCTATGGAGTGTTCTCACTGCATGCCATCATCATCCTCCTGCTATTGAGCGTCTATCAGGGCCTCCACTGCATCTCAATGACAGGAACATTATCGAAGAGAGTGTTCGCACTGCCATAAGCCAGACTGGTGTCAAACGTTCATCAATGTAATGTGAGGATCCATGGTGTCTCCTCACTGCATGTTGTCATCAATCTTCCACAAATCTAGCAGCTACGAGGTCTTGCCGAACACGCCTGCCTTGTCTGGCCAGTGTGAAGGCCTCACTGCCATCATCGTCACCTTCGAGTATCTCCTCACCCTTATCACTGTTAACGTCCTCCTCATCGGAGGAGACCTCTAGCTCCTCAATCTCCTCCTCAGTCAGCTCCTATCCCCTGTTCTGTGCTGTCCTCTTCCCGCTGTAACACCAGTTGTAAAGGGCACAGCAGGCGGCGACAAAGTGTTATACCCTCTGTGGACTATTTTGCAGGCTCCACCAGACCAGCCCTGGCACCGTAACCTCATTTTTAGCACGCCGCTGGTTTGCTCCCCCAAGTTGCGAGTTGCAGCATGAGCCTCATTATAGTGTCGCTCTGCTGCAGTCTGAGGCTGCCATACGGGTGTCATCTGCCACATCATCTGTGGGTAGCGCTTGTCTGCCAGGAGCTATCCCTACAGCCTCTGTGGACCCTGGAAGGCTCCAGGAATCTGTGACCGACTGAGAATGTAGGAATCGTGGACACTCCTTGGAAATTGTGCGCGCACCAGCAGGTGATATTTGTGCTGGTTGCACACCAGCTGAACATTCAGCGAATGGAAGCCTTTGCAATTTTCAGGGTTGATCCCCTTGTTGGGATGGAGATCCAAACATCACATGAGCGCAGTCGATCACTTCCTGCACCTGTGGGGAACCCGAGATCTTGGCAAATCCAATCGCTCTTGCATCTTGGCTCTCTTGATCCTGGACAAAATACACAAAATCGTGTGCCCTCGCGAAGTTGGCATCCACGAGCTCATGGATGCATTCGTGGGTGGAGGCTTGTGCTGTCCCACAGAGGTCACCTGTGGAGCTCTGTAAGGAGACACTGGTGTAAAAATTGAGGGCTGAGGTCACTTTCATAGCCACTGACAGTGGATGCCCTCCATGTCCCCATGGCACCACTGCTGCCAGATGTAACTACCCAGTTCCCTAGACGTGCGCAGTCTTCAGTGATGCTGGTTGTTGGTCATCTGCAGGAATGACAGGCATCATCTATAGACCTTAGGTCTATCAAGGTTCTGACCAACAATGGCTCGCTGTGTTTCTTCAGCGGCGTGTGCAGGAGTTCCAGCCACCCCTTCTCTCTGAGGTTGCTTCTCCTCCCTCTGCGCAGCCAGGTGCCTCCACTGTTCTCTTCTCCATCGTCTCCAGTCTCTGTAAGCCATGAGGTTTACACATGGTTCACCAGGATCCACGACCCTGATGTACTCCTCCTGCAGGATGAAAGAGGGAGATGTGTGGGTTAGCTTGGGCATACTAAGAAATCCTCTTGGTTAAGTTGGAAGGCCCCTTAATGCATCCCAGGGAGTGCTGGCCACCACTTGAACTGCATGCTGTGCTCTCAGCTCAGGCACAGGCATTCTCCAATCCTGCACTGCAAATCTGCCCTGTTAGCTTGAATCATGGGGGAGACTGGTCCAAACCGGGATGATGACATTTCAAAGGGGCTGTGAGCGCCTCCACCAGTCACTACTCCATGGCCATCTTCAGCAAGGAGATTGTACAATGTGCCCAGTCATCCAATTGTCCTGCAGTCCACTAAAACACTCATTAGATTGCAGTCTGTGCCTGAGGGGTGAAAAGCCCTGGAGCACTTGGTAGCACTTTCCTGTCTCCGTGTTGCTTGAGTGGGCAGGTAAGCTAGAGACCCACCTCCAGATATGTCAATATATCTGCTTCTGAACTGTCTCAGCTGCAGAGTCACTTTATACAAGGTTTCCCTAATACGTGGCCACTTCCCTCCCCTCCATCCTACATGTGCTTGTGCACTTCCTTCAACTGCCAGGCAGCTCTTGCTCCCCCCTCCAATGCGCCTCAGCCTTGAAGTCCAACAGGCGACCCGGGCGAGCGCTCTGTAACGTTACTGTGCACTCACCTCCGGGTTCCCCTCAAAGTGCAGCCCGCCAAGTGCACGCCTTATATATGGTGCTGTGAAACACTTTGGCACGATTGCATGCCAATGTGGGGTGGCTATCCAGCGGGGGACAGAGATGATTCCGGCGAGCTGGCCTTACAATGATATGCAGATGTATTGCAATGAGGTCCCTGGTGTCCGATGGTGGGAAATGAGACCCACCATCGATGGGCTGAGCGGACGATTGTGACGATTTCTGGCCTTTTCTCCATATTGTCCGATCATGTCGCCGAGCATGTCCAATGTCAGCAGGGATGAAAAATTCCAGCCAATATCTCTTTATGTGACTCAGTGTCATACTTTGTTTTATAATGCTCCTTGTGCAGCATCTTGGGATATTCCATCATGTTAAAGGCGCTATGTGAATATAAGTTAGTGCTGCTGCTGTATGGAAACTGGGAAGAGCCTCCCTTCTTATCGAATGTGTTTAACTTATTTTGCTGTTGAGCACGGGCAAGGGCAGGAACACATTGGGAAATTGGCACAATGTCCTTCTCAGCTATTTTCCTGCCGTAGCTCCTGCCCCCACCTTCAATCCTGGTAAAATTCTCCCCCGGAAGTTTTTGGTTGATGACCTTTAATCGGAGCTGGGAAAAGTTAGAGACGTAACAAGTTTTCAGCAAGTACAGAAGCCGGGAAAAGGGGGGAGAGAACAAAAAGGAAGGTCTGTGATCGGGAGGAAGACGAGAGATTAAGTGACAGAAGGAAGTACATTTGCTTGAAGCAGCTGAGAACACTTGGCATGTGATAAATTGCTTTTGAGAAACCCAGTACAAACCATTCCACTTACTCAAAGCACCGAGATAGCAGGTAGGGCTTTCACATTTGATGCATGCCATTGCGTAAGACTGCTGGTCTTACTAATTAACCAATCAATCCACTAACACAGCCAGTTCCAATTCCCACCAATCCTTTAATTTGTCTCATCTCAACTAACCTTTGTTGTTCTATGAGTCATGAATCGATTACAATCCCTTAAACAAGATGCAACTCTGTCTCCATTTGTATTAACTGCCTGCTGTCCAATTGCAATAAGTGGCTCCTATGGGAAAGTAGGTTGTGGACATTGTTTTGAGATGGGTCCTTTTACCTTGGACTCTAGGCGTGGGGCTTGGTTCTTAGACAGACTGCAGACATACTCTGGTATATTTTTAACACTTGTTTATTAGTACTACATTTAAACAGATTACAAAGCAGACAGATGCTTCTAGGCATGATTCCAACCTCTCTCTCTAGAGTCTAACACATAACTAAGTGATAGTACATCATTGTCGATGTCACACGTTAAAGTATCCCATCTGTTAACCCTTTATACTACACCTACCCCCAATTATACTATCCTAATTTTCAATAACATGAAACGATGCCTTTAACTATTTACATTACATTACTGTAACACCATACAATTACACTGCACTGCAGGAATTCACCAAGGCTCCTTAAACAGTACCTTCCAAACCCACGACTGCTACCATCAAGAAGAATAAGGGCAGCAGATGCATGGGAACACCACCACCTGGAAGTTCCCCTCCAAGTCGCTCACCATCCTGATTTGGAAATATATCATCGTTCCTTCACTGTCACTGGGCCTAAACCCTGAAATGCTCTTCCTAACAGCATTGTGGGTGTACCTACACCACTTGGACTCCAGTGGTTCAAGAAGGCAGCTCATCACTTCAAGGGCAACTAGGGATAGGCAATAAATGCTGGCCCAGACAGCAAAGCCCACATTCCATCAATGAATAATAACAAAACTTACAGACTCTAGTCAATTCCAACTCTTAATTTTCCCCTCCCTGAGTCACTGTCCTGGGTGATTCAATCTCCCACAACATTCTCATCCCTCAGGGAAGGCTGAAGCATCTGCAACAATCTTCAGCCAGAAGTTCCGATTGGATGATCCATCTAAACCTCCTCCTGAGGTCCCCCTGCAACACAGGTGACAATCTTCAGCCAATTCAATTCACTCCACATAATATAAATAAATGGCTGAAGGCACTGGATACTGCAAAGGTTATGGGCTCTGACAATGTTCCAGCAATAGTACTGGAGACTTGTGCTCCAGAACTTGCCGCACCCCTAGCCAAGCTGTTCCAGTACAGTTACAACATTGGCATCTAACTGGCTAAGTGGAACATTGACCAGGTATGTTCTATACACAAAAAGCAGGAGAAATCCAACCCGGCCAATTTTTGCCCCATTAGTCTACTCTCAATCAGCAGCAAAGTGATGGGAGGAGTCATTGACAGTGCTATTGTGCAGCACTTACTCAACAATAACCCGTTCACTGATGCTCCATTTGGGATCCGCCAGGCCCACTCAGCTCCTTTAGTTCAAAAATGGACAAACGAGCTAAGTTCCAGATGTGAGGTGAGAGTGACTGTCTTTGACATCAAGGCCACATTTGTCTGAGTGTGGCATCAAGGAAACCTAGCAACAGGAATCGGGGGAAGACTCTCCAATGTTTAGAATTAAGCCTACAGCAAAGGAAGATGGTTGAGGTTGTTGGAGGTCAATTATCTCAGTCCCAGGATATCAGTGCAGGAGTTCCTCAGGGTAGTGTCCTAGGCCCAAACAACCATAAGGTCAGAAGTGAGGATGTTCGCTGGTGGTTGCATAACGCCATTCGTGACTCCTCAGATACTGAAGCAGTCCATGTCCAAATGCAGCAAGACCTGGACAATATCCAGGCTTGGGCTGATAAGTGACAAGTAACATTATTTATTAGTACTACATCTAAACAGGTTACACAATTAGGCACATTACTCCTAGATATGATTCCAACCTCTCTCAAGTGAGTCTAACACATGACTGACTGCTATCAGTGGCACATCATCATCTACATCATACATTAGCGTATCCCATCTGTTAACTCTGTGTACCACACATATTGAGTGAAGACTGGACTAGACTAGAATTGGCCTTCCAGCTTACAAAATGGCATCATGGACAAAACATGAAGAGCAGCCAATGGCCTCCATCCTGTGCTCCAGTACCAGTCAGTTTTACCAAAGGGGAAGCAAACCTGGAACTGAAACAACTGCTCCTTTCAAGCACTTCTTAAAATTTACCTCTTTGGCCAAACCTTTGACCTTCTGTCCTAATATTTCCTTATGTGGCCTGGTGTCAAATTTGGTTTGATAATCATTACTATGAAGCACTTTGGGATGTTTTACTATTTGAAAGCTACACATATGTGAGTTCTTAAGATATTTTCAGTAAAGTACCTGCATAGTTGATATTGCAAGGGAGTTGCCTGGCTCCCATATCCCAGCAACAGTGACAGAGACCCATAGAGAATAGAATAAAGGCTGGTTAGGACATGTTGTGATGCTCCCCAAGGTTCAGAAGCCAAATATGGTCTTTTTCTAAGCACATACATGTCGAATGGCCATCAAGTTATCCCAAAATCCTTGTGGGAGAAAACTCCCTGCTCAATAACTGTTCTGAGGTTTAGCAAGGGGAACAAGAAAAAAGGAACCAAAGCAGAAAATGTCGGAAATACTCAGCAGATAGTGGCAGCATCTGTGCAGAGGACATTGTTCAATCTGAAAGCATGACCCTGAGCTTCCGATGGCCTGTCATTTTAATTCTCCGTTTTAATTCCTCTCAAGTTGACATCTTTGCCCTCTGCCTACTATTCTGTTCCAATGAAGCTCGGTGTATGTCGGAGGACCAGCACCTCATCTTCCAATTAGGTGTTTTACATCCTTCCAGACACAACATCCAGTTCAACAATTTTTTTTTATTCCTTCGTGAGATGTGGGCTTCGCTGGCTGGGCCAGCATTTATTGCCCATCCCTAGCTGCCCTTGAGAAGGTGGTGGTGAGCTGTCTTCTTGAACCGCTGCATTCCCATGTGGTGTAGGTGCACACACCGTGCTCTTAGGGAGGGAGTTCCAGGATTTTGACCCAGCGACAGTGAAAGAACGACCGATATATTTCCAAGTCAGGATGGTGAGTGGCTTGGAGGGGAACTTCCCATCTACCTGCTGCCCTTGTCCTTCTAGATTGTAGCAGTCATGGGTTTGGAGGGTGCTGTCTAAGGAGCCTTGGTGAATTCCTGCAGTGCATCTTGTAGATGGTACACACTGCTGCTACTGTGCATCGGTGGTGGAGGGAGTGAATGTTTGTGGATGCGGTGCCAATTAAGCGTACTGCTTTGTCCTGGACAGTGTCCAGCTTCTTGAGTGTTGGGGAAGCTGGACTCATCCAGGCATGTGGGGAGTATTCCGTCACACTCCTGACTTGTGCCCCATCAGACCATCATCTCAGTTTCCTTTATTTTCTTTCCAGTCAGCAGCACACCTGCACCCACCACAACTTGTGTTTCTTTGTTTCTTGTCTTGTCCCATCACCAGTCTTTTTGGCCCTGGAAGACTAACTTTGCTGACATTCCATCTGTCCAGTCTTCCATCCTATCGCACCCCTTCCTTTTGTCCTTGTCACGTCCGCCCCTTGCTCAAAATCTATTATACCCCTAACCTTGCCCAGTTCTGATGAAAGGTCACAGGACTGACCGTCAGCCCTGTTTCTTTCTCCACAGATGCTACCCTAACCTGCCGCATATTTCCAGCATTTTCTGTTTTTATTTCAGATTTTCAGCACCTGCACTATTCTATATGTCAAGAAAAAATGAACTATTTCCAAGGGGAACAGTAAATGCCGAGATGTATTGATGTTTCGATGAGATCAGTGTAAAGATCAATTCGTATTTCCAATATTACAACCTGGCAATTTGGAAACAGAAACCTCAGCCATAATCTTGTGGAGGCAATGGACGTCCAGGCTGCCAGCTGGAGCGCTGGCAAGATCTTCGTGGCACCTCTTTTCAGGAAGGCCCACTGCATTTTGTGTCACTCGGGCATTTAACAAATCAGCTACAGGCCTTCCCCTGGGATCAAGGCCCCTGGGGCTGAAAGTGCCGCCCACCAACAGTTCCAGCCAATCAGAGACCGGCAGCTCTATTGAGCAGCAGCGCCACCCAGGAGGTCATGGCTGCAGCTGGTACTACATCCACCTGTGACCTCACATAGAGGGAGGGACCCAACCACAGGTGAGTGATGGTTTCATGGGGTGTAATATGGTCTGAAATACTTTAAGTATCTATGAGACTGATTAATTTTCAGCTGCAATATTGTGACTGTAGTTATGTTGTGAAAATGTGCATAAGAGACAACAGGATTGAGGCAAATTAGTCACTATTGAATTTTCTAGCTTGACATTTGTGGGAGCACAAGGGTTAAGGGAGTGGAAAAAACAGTAAAAGCCGATTTATCCGTGTAAGCAAGTACTTAACAGAAAATCAGTATGAAGTGTTTTTGTGTGCTGCATTCCTACAGGCAGGATGCATGCAATAAACTGACAAAGAAGTCTGTAATTATAAGTGGTCAAGGTGCATGTCAATGGTACCAATACCTATGAGTATCAAGACACTGGGGTCAGGAAGGATCTCATGAGAGAATCTAGAAACTTCTTCTGATGTCATGGGATCATCATTGTGATCAGGGGAGCGAGGTCTTTGAAACAGTGTAAGGAAAATACCTGTGTGATGCTTATCAACCATACGGAATGTCTAGGGGTCTTGTAACAGTCAGAAATGGCATTTTGAAATAACTCTTAGGGGCTTTGTCCATAAGGGGTGACACCACCCTTTGACCACTCACAGGGATGGCCATTCAAGGAGTGACCAACCCCCGATTGCCACATGTTTTGAACACGTGTACGAAGGGGTGTAAGATAGGTGTACCTTTCCTTTGTCTTTTGCTGTATAACCAGACGTAGGCTAACATGTCAGAAGTTATATCTTGTCCCCTGGGCGTCTGATCAGTGCGCCAGGTGTGAACGGGGCCAGGGTATTGTGTGTATCATTCAGGCAACATGTAACCTCTTTAGTCTCCTGGTTGAGTTAAAGTCATAAGGCCTGGGTGAAAGAGACCAGTGTTTTGTTTCTCACTGTGGGATAAAATAAAGATTGACGGTCAAGGCTGGGGACTGTGTAGGTGATTCAGCTTTGTGAATATCATCCAGACAATTTGGATGTGTAAACCTTTACTCCCATAGTTTAAAGTAAGACACGGGGCTGGGTGAAAGAGGACAGTTATCCTGTAACTTAAAAGGTAAAATGTGAACTAGATGGGAGGGTTCCGCTCCTGTGGGGTATTTTTAAAACGAGGACACAATTGAATTGAAAGAAATCAGTTTGTAAGGTTTGTTTATCATTGATGGGTCCTGTGTGTTGTTATTTGCCTGTTCATCAGTTATCAGAGTGTCCTTCATAACAACAAAAATGCAAATCTTTGTTTTACTTCCCTGATGAGTGACAAAGTTTGTACAATTTAATGGTGGGAAAGTGCTTCATTGGCTGGTTGGGTGCTGAGTGATAGAGGAAATATGCTCTACCCCATCTGCAATGGTGCGTACTGAGGCACAAAGTTAGGACAGAATAAAGAGAGCTTTCTCCCATCTATGCTATATCTAAATTGGATGACTAGGATAAGAAAAGGTCATATTGTTTCACACAATCATCCTTCGCCTTCACAAACTTAAGAAGTTTTTTTTTTAAGTTTTACCCAGTTTAATTTTGTTTTCTTTACATTCTGTTTTCATAATCTGTTTTGGCTCTGGATTTTTTTTCAATCTAACTCACATCCCCAACAATGAAAATAGCACAGATGGATTCCTGATTAAGGACTGAACATGTAATCATCTTACTGTACGGATACAGATGGGGTGTGAAATCGACACTTATTGTTTCTGCTTTCAAAAGGAAACTCAGCAAAGACTCCACGGGGATCGGAGTCATGCAAGCAATATCACACCTGTCAATCGAGTGTAAAGAAGGTGGAAATTAAATACGTGTCACACAAAAGATTGGCCCAGTAGGAGTTGAAGATATATGTGCCTCATGGGGCTGTTGTTGCCTGCAAGAACTTTGATGAATTGCCCATACAGCGTGGCAAGGGACTTGGCACAAAATATTATTTTGGGCAGTAGTGTCGCCTTCAGCAGCGTCTGATCGTGGTGTTGCTTGAAGTCAGCGTGACGCTCATTATTGCGATGATTAACTTTCTGTGATCTCCTAACCTTTGCAAAACAGGCACTTGTGGCTATAATTCATGTGTGCAGCACATATTGTATATTAATAGTCAGAGGGGTATTGTGCAATCTTTTTGTATCATTAGGCATTATTGCAGGTGGCAAAAACATGAAGGAGCATCATCTCATCTTTCGATTTAGATCTTTCCCTCTAGTGTGACATCCTTGCAAATTCAATATACTAAGTTTGAATGACATTGAGTTGCTTGGCATTTTAAATGTCATTGATGAGATGAATACAGAATGTTACTTTCAGACCAGTAGAACAAGGGTGATACATTTAAATTGGTCAAAAGCAAGGGATCTTAGAAAAGATTTATTGAAGAACTAATGCTTGGAATAATCTGTGGGGTAGGATTGCAAAATCAGTGATGTTTCTTTCTAGGTTAAAGGTGATATATAAATGCAAATATTCACACATGGCAAAATTTTACGAGCCCCATGGAGATGAATCTAGAAACAGAACCAGGAGCAAAATTTGAAAACAGTCATCATTTTGTGTCAGCTCCTCGACACGTTCCTGTGTCTGATCAATCTTGAGGGGGTCAATGCTGCAGTGGCTACCCGCCTGGTGGCAGCAGCTAACCAGTCAGGCCAGTTAAGGGAAAAATTGTGGGCAAGTTGCTGATGCCGAAGGGATCTTGCCAACATCGGATCCTGATGAGGCTGGAAGCCCATCAACACGTGCTTTCAATCCCCCCATCACCGCGGAGATGAGAAGGCCGCAGCTGCGCTCACTAGCAACCCTGTTGAAGATTCCGCCCCCCCCCCCCCCACAATGATGGCTTTATAGCTGTGACCACTCTTTACCTTAAGGTTACAGAGAGCGCTTCCATTTGGAGGCACCCTCGCGGTTTCCTACCTGTCCCAGCAGCCCCTACCTCTCCCAGTGGGGTGGCCAGCTTCCCAGAGATCCGAATCCTCTGACTGGACATCCCATCTCAGTAACCCGTCTCTCATCCATAGTTGGATGATGAGTGTGGAGGTGGTGTCTTAGTTGGCTGCCTCCAGTAAGATTGAAACGCCATGTGGCCAGTGACGCCAGTGGCATTGAGGCACATTGTTAGCCCCAACAGCAGAAACATTTCAAAGCTGGAAAGATTCCTTTCTATGGGAGCAGGCTGGCTGAATTAGAGCACAGGTGATTGAGCTCAATGTTTCATATTGTCTTTTGCCACTCAAGGCATTTTCTAATGTGATTAAGACTATTTACGCATTTGCCTCTCCTTCCTCCCCATGGCATAAGCTCTCCTTCATTACCACAATTCCCACCCCCAACCCTCTCAACACTAGCCCAGTGAGAGGAAGAAGAGATAAACACTTTCCTTTCTTTGGCAGAATTCACAACCTCCGGCTATCCCAAAGCATTTTACAGCCATATAAGTACATTTGAAATATTGGAGCCATGCAGCCAATTTGTGCACAGTGTGCGGTAATGACCAGCTAATCTATTTTAGTAATATTGATTTTGGGATAAATATTGGCCAGGATACCAGAGAGAATTCATCTGCTCTTTAGAATACTTGCCTGGGATCATTCACACCACATGAGAGGACAGATAGGGCCTTCCAGGTAATTCTGTTTTTGTTTTGGATTTCCAGCATCCGCAGTTTTTTGTTTATATCAGGTAGGGCCTCTGTTCATTGTCTCACCTCAAAGACTGCACCTCTAACAGTGCAGCCCTCTATGTCAGTGCTGAACTGGGAGTGTCAGCCTGAACTTTGTGATTAACTCTTTGGAGGGGGACTTGAACCTATAACTTTCTGACTCCAAAGTGGATGTACTACCAACTACACCACAGTTGACTATATAAAACCTCAACATCTGGTTCAATAAAAGTTGAGTTTCAAATCTCACAACCATTCCCAGAATTGCTTATTTCCACCTTTGCAACATGTAGCACCAATCTCAGCTTCTCTGCTACTGAAGCCCTCATCAGCACAACAACAGCAACTGATATCTTTCTAGCTCCTTTAAGACTCCTTTAACATAGTAAAACTTCCCAAGGTGCTTCACATAAGCATTGTAAAATAACTTGTGACACTGAGCCATAAAATGAGATATTCGGCCAGTTGACCAAAAGCTTAGTCAAAGAGGTAGGTTTTGAGGAGGGTCTTAAAGGAGCAATTAAGTGAAATGGAAAGCCAGAGAGGCGTAGGAAGGGAGTTCTAGAGCCTGGGGCCTACCAATTGAAGGCACAGCCAGCAAGCTGAAGCTATTAAAATTAGTATGAACAAGAGGCCAGAATTAAAGGAGTGCAGATATCCCAGAGACTTGCGAACCAGGGGACATAGTCTCAGAATAAAATGCAGGCCATTTGAGCTTGAGATGAGGAGGAATTTCTTCAATGAGCATGGTGAATCTTTGGAATTCCCTATCCCAGAAGGCTGTGAAACTCAATCAATGAGTATGTTCAAAGCAGAAATTGGTAGATTTCTGGATACTAATGGCATCAAGAGGTATGGAGATGGCATGGGACAGTAGCATCGAGTAAATGATCAGCCCCATGATCTAACTGAATGGTGGAGCAGGCTCGATGGGCCGAATGGCCTTCTCCTACTGCCATGTTCCTATGTTCCTTATAGGACTGGGGAGATTACAGGGACAGGGAGAGGCAAGACAGGGAAGGATTTGAAAACAAGCACGAGAATTTTAAAATCAAGACATTGTTTGACCAGGAGCCAATGTAGGTCAGCGAGCACAGGGGAGATAGGGGAAAGGGACTAGTGGCAAGACCACAGGCAGTAGAATTTTGGATGACCTCAAGAGAATAGATTGTGGGAGAACTGCCAGAAGTGTGTTGGAATATTCAAGTCCAGAGATAACAAAGGAACGTATATCCACATTATAGTCACCCCCAGGCACAATGATGTAGATTTTGATTTTGTCAGAGTGATAGTGAATCAGCATTCTCTTGATTTTTGTCTCCATTTCCTTCAATGGCACTGGTGATGTGGGGCATATCTGCAGGGGAAGCTGTTGAGCCTTTGATGGGACAAATATGTAGCCAGAAATAATGTGCCTTTTAACTATTTTATTGAGGCTGGCACAGCAAGCTAGGGCTTGAATCAAATCCTCTGTTCAGATATTTTCCACTGTTCCTGACTGAGATTCGCTGAACATCTTATGTCTCTATTATAAAGCACAAAATAAGGTTGGGAAGTGGAATTGAGTTATAAAAGGCAAATTCATTGACCACATGACCTTTCTGAAATGTTCCAGTCTTCCCACATGCAAACTGGACTGTTGGGTTCGAAACCAGATGGATGACAACTGAACCATAGCAGAGCAAGGTGCAAGTGGTGCTGGGCATCAGAACCGAGAATCCCACCAGTGGGAATTACTCTGAAAGAGCCGTCACTGAGATTTCTGTCTCCAGCTGAACGCAACAAAGCCTAATTGAAAAAAAATCAAAAGGATCAACTGTCTCCCAGTGACCAACGTTGCGATAAAATTCAGACTCCTACACATCGGGCAGAATTTTCTGCCTGCCAGGCGGGTGGGCCCGATCCAATCTCTGGGGAGCAGATCCCTGCCGGAGAAGCGGGCCCCGTCACTATTTTACGTGGGTGGGCTGATTAAGGCCCCCCCAGCATGATGTTCGGCAGGAAGTGCTATCCACTTCCTCTGGGGCGGGGGGGGTGGTTGGGGGGGGGGGGCGGGGGGTGGGATTCCCCAAAAGCAAGAGTGCACTCTCTCGCGCATGCACGTGAAAGAAAACACATCTCCCTGAGGCTAAGTGCAGCCTCAGGGAGAGCGCTGACACTTTTAAAAATATTAAAAATAGAAAAAAAAATTCCCTAACATGTCCCCCTCATGTGATAATGTCACATGAGATGGGACATGTTCATAATTTACAGAATAACTTTATTAAACTGTTTAAAACCCTGCATGAAACCTCATGTTTTCATGTTTTCTCTATTTGCCGCCGGGGGCTCTTGGCCGACCCACCAACCTTAAGGTTGGACGGGCAGGTCCTTTAATTGTTTAAATGATCCTGTCAATGGCCTCAATTGGCCATTGACAGGTCGGCGGGCCCACAGCTGATTTTGCTGCGCCCCCACCTTCCTGAAAATTTAAATGGGGCGGGGTGACTTCAGGGGTTCCGCCCGACATCACCGTGCGTCATTTTATGATTCAGTGAATGGGCCCCACCCCCTGCTCACCGACGGCAAAATTCTGCCCTTTGTGTCATTGGAAAGAAAGATGGGACTTACATTTATATAGTGCCTTTCACTACCTCAGGATGTCCTGACGTGCTATGCAACCTGTTTTGAAATGTGGCCATCTTTTAAAAAAATGATTTGTCCATGGATTGTGAACATCACTGGCAAGGCCATCATTTATTTCCCATCTCAAATTGCCCTTGAGAAGGTGGTGATTGTAGTCCATGTAATGTAGGTAAACCCACAGTGCTGTTAGGAAATTCCAGGATTTTGACCCAGCGACAGAGAAGGAAAGGTGATATAGTTCCAAGTCAAGATGGTGTGTGGCTTGGAGGGGACCTTGCAGGTGGTGGTGTTCCCATGCATCTGCTACCCTGGTCCTTCTAGGCGGTAGAGATCACAGGGTTGGAAGGTGTTGTTAAAGGGACCTTGGTGAGTCTATCTTGTAGATGGTACACACTGCTGCCACTATGCACTGGTGATGGAAGGAGTGAATGTTTAAAATGTTGGAGGGGTTGCTGATCAAGTGGCTGCTTTGTCCCCGATGGTGTTGAGCTTCTTGAGTGTTGTTGGAGCTACATACATCCAGGAAGTGGGTTACTTGATACAGAATTCATCTGATCTACTTTTCTAGCTGCAGTAACCATACCATTGCTGGTTCAACTAAGTTTCTGATTAATGGTAACCCCCAGGATGTTGATGGTGTGGGATTGGGTGATGGCAATGCCATTGAATGTAAAGGAAAGATGGTTACATTCTCTTATTGGCGATGGTCATTGCCTGGAACTTGTGTGGCATGAATGTTACTTGCTACATTATCAACCCAATCCTGAATCTTGTCAATGTATTGCTGCATGCAGGCATGGACTGCTCTGTGCATGGAGAGTTGCAAATGGTGCTGAACATTGTGCAATTTTCAGCGAACATACCCACTTCTGACCTTACATTGAAGGGAAGGCCATTGATGAAGCAGCTGAAGATGGTTGTGCCTAGGACACTACCCTGAGGAACTCCTGCAGTGATGTACTAGGACTGAGATAATTGGCCTGCAACAACCACAACCATCTTCCTTTGTGCTAGGGATGACTCCAACCTGATTCTCATTTACTTTAATTTTGTAAGGGCCCCTTGATTCCTCACTTGGTCAATTGCTGCCTTAATGTCAAAGCCAGTCACTCTGACCGGGGCTGTAATGAGGTCAGGAGCTGAGTGGCCCTGGCAGATTCCAAATTGAGCAACAGTGAGCAGATTATTGCTGAGTAAGTGCCGCTTGATAGCACTGTCGGCGACACCTTCCATCACTTTGCTGATGATCGATAGTAGACTGATGGAATGGTAATTGGTCAAATCCTAATTGTCCTGCTTTTTGTGGACAGGACAACCCCCTGGACAACTTTCCACATTGTGGCATTGGTGCCAGTATTTTAGCCATACTGGAACATCTTGGCTAAGGTCTCAGCTAGCTTTGGAGAACAAATCTCCAGTGCTATAGCTGGGATGAGGGCCTTTGCTATATACAGTGCCCTCAGCTGTTTCTTGGTATCACATGGAGAGAACCGAATTGTCTGAAGACTTTGTGATAGTGGGGTCCTCAGGAGAAGGCTGAGATGGATCTTTCCTTGGCACTTCTGGTCACAAATGTTTCAGCCATGTCTTTTGCATTAACCTGCTGGGCTTCATCATTGAGGATGGAGGATGACTTCAGAGCTTCCTCCTCCTGCTGGTTGTTTACTTATCTCCACCACCATTCATGACTGTATGTGGCAGAGCTTAGATCTGATCCGTTGGTGCTGGGATCACTTAACTCTGTCTATAGCATGCTTCTGCTGTTTAACATAGACATTGTCCTACATTGTCACTTCACCAGGTTGGCATCTCATCCTAAGATACTCCGGGTGCTGCTCCTGGCATGCCTTCCTGCACTCCTCATTGAACCAGATTTGATCCCCTGGCTTCATAGTAATGGTAGAGTGAGGAATATGCCAGGCTATGAGATTACAGATTGTGGTTGAACACAATTCTGTCACTGCTAATGACCCACGATGCCTCATGAGTGCCCAGTTTTGCACTGCCAGGTTTGTTCTGAGTCTAAGCCATTTACCACACTGGCAATGCCACACGCACAGTGGACCATGCCCTTACTGGAAAGACAGGACTTTGCCGCCATAAGGACTGTGCACTGGTCACTCCCAATAATACTGGGAGTGGTAGATTGGTGAGGGCGAGGTCAAGTAGGTTTTTCCTTCTTGGTTTTTCCCTCACTACCTGCCAAAGACCCTGCTAGCGGAAATGTCCTTCAGGACTCAGCCAGTAGTGATGCTACTTGGTATGCCCAAAGTACATTTTGTGCCCTTGATAGCCTCAGTGTTTCTTCTAAGTGGTGTTCAACATCGAGGAGTATTAATTCATCAGCTGAGGGGCTGGGGGGCACTAGGTGAAAATCAGAAGGGGGCCTCCTTGCCTGGTTTGATCTGATACCGTGAGACTTAATGGGGTCCGGAGTCAATGTTGAGGACACCCAGGGGCAACTCCCTCCCAACAGTATACACTGTGCTACAGCCTCTGCTGGATCTGAACTGCTGGTGGGACAGGACGTACCCAGGGATGGTGATGGACGCGTCAGAGACATTGCCTGTAAGGTATGATTCAGTGAATATGGCTATGTCAGGCTGCTGCTCCATTGGGCTGTGGGGCAGCTCCCCAACATTGGCAGAAGTCCCCAGATATTAGTAAGGAGGGCTTTGCAGGGTTGGTTAAGCAGCACGTGTATTTGTCATTTCCAGTGCTGATGTCGGTATCAGGATTTTTTTGCCTTACTCGAATTTTCGATGGCGATTTAGTCCACCTGAGTGGCCCGTTCGGCCACTTCAGAGGGCAGTTAAGAATCGACCCACATGGCTGTGGATCTAAAGTCGTATGTAGGCCAGACCGGGTAAAGATGGCAAATTCCCTTCCCTGAAAGGCAACCCAGTAGTTTCAAAATTATCATGAGTCAGACTGTCCTTTTTATCCCAGAGTTATCAAATAATTGGATGTAAATTCCCCATTTTCTGCGGGGGTATTTGAAGAACTCATGTCAATGTCACTCCACGCCTCAGCATCGTCAGTCCCCAGCGCTACCATTCAAGTGTGATGTAGGAAACGGGGCCAACCAACATGTGCACAGCATGCTGTCACAAACAGCAAACAAATAATTGCACAGCAATTGTACATATTTCAACCATGATAAAAACCTGATATTCTTTCAACATTTGATTAGCACGAATCTGAACCAGTATTCGTGGTATGATTGCCTTCAGCAGAACATGGACTAGTGAAGTGGCAGGGATGAGGTGTCTTTCTTTTAATTCATTCATGGGATGTGGGTGTCACTGGCTAGGCCAGCATTTATTGCCCATCCATTTAAGAGTCAACCTAGAGTCACGTGTAGGCCAGACCAGGTAAGGACAGCAGATTTCCTTCCCTGAAGGGCATTAGTGAAGCAGATGGGTTTTTAACAATAATCGACAATGGTTTCACGATTATCATTAGACCAGATTTTATTGAATCCAAATTCCACCATCTACCATGGCAGGATGCAAACCTAGGTCCTCAGAATATTACCCTGGGTCTCTGGAATGCTAATCCAGTGACGATACCATTACACCACTGCCTCCCCCTATACCATTGGTAAGGCTTCCTCCTTCTAACTCCTGTGAGAAAGCGTGTGTCGGTATAGGCAATGGGCAGAATCGTCCCAGATTTGCATTAAGTGTGGTAGCGGGTGGGTAAAATGACCGTTCACCTGTCGGCTGCAATGGAAGCTTCTCACGCCATATCATCCCAAACCCACTGCATTAATTATGCATTCCTGGGAAACAAGCCATTTCGATGGTGGGCAGGCTGTCATTCGCCTGCCACGCCATCACCTCGCTGCTTCATCACGCCAGGCACCATGTTTAAAGTGCAGCGGCGCACACACATCTCAGTGCTTCCAGCCCGTGACTGCAGCACGGAAGGCATGGCCCTGATATGTGAAACCTTTCTGCACAAGATAAAGGCAGGTGTCTCAGTCCAGGGCCTCTTCCCTGTGCTTTGTGCAGCCTTCATACCAAAGTGATGGTCCAGCCTCTCACTCCCTGGAAACATTACTGATCCCACGACAGTGCTTGTCATTGCTGCCAGGATGTCGTGCACAGGCATCATCGACTTCCATTATTCGCTTTATGTTCTCAGCACCTTTAAGGTGAGGCTGGCCCCCATCCCTTCAGCATCCGTGACCAGTGACGCTGTTCTCCTGAAGGGCTCAGGTGCTGAAGGCGGACAAAGGATCAGATGCTTTTAAAGTTTCATGGCTGCGTCTCTATGATATGACCCTGATCACAGAACGCAAGTGAGCTGCCCTTGGCCCGACAGGAGTCAGACATTCTCAGAGGCTGTGTGAAGATCTATGGAGTGCCCTCACTGCATGTCATCATCATCCTCCTGCATCGAGCGACTATTAGGGCCTCCACTGCATCTTCATGACAGGAACATTATCACAGAGGGTATGTGCACTGCCAAAAGCCAGACTGGAGCCCAAGGTTCATAGATGCATGTCAGGATCTATGGGGTCACCTTACCTGCATGTTGTCATCTCCTTCCACAAATCTAGCAGGTACGAGGGCCTCTTGTGCATGTCTGCCTCATCTGGCTAGTGAAAGGACCTCATCGCTGTCATCATCACCTCCATGGACCTCTGCACCCTCATCACCATCGACATCCTCCTCATCAGAGGAGACCTCCACCTCTTCCATCTCCTCCTCAGCCAACTCCTCTCCCCATTGCAGCGCCAAGAGCAGCAGGCGACGATGATGCATGACACCCTCTGTGGACTGTATTGCAGGCTCCACCAGACCGGTCCATGCACCAGAAACTCATTTTCAGCATCCCCATGGTCAGCTCCACCAAAGTTATGAGTTGCAGCGTGAGACTCGTCATACCTTCGCTCTGCTGCAGCCTGAGGCTGCTACAGATGTGTCATCAGCCACGTGGGTAGCCCTTGTCCCTGAGAAATCATCCCTGCAGCCTCTGTGGACCCTGGAAGATGCCAGGGATCTGTGACTGACTGAGAATATAGGAGTCATACACACTCCTTGGAAACCATGTGCAGACCTGCAGGATGCGTTGGCGGTGGTCGCACACCCAGTTGCACATTGAGTAAACGGAAGCCCTTGCAGTTGACATAGTTGACCCCTTGTTGCAACAGAGATCGGAGAGCCAGGTGAGTGTAGCCAATCGCACCCTTCGCCTGTGGGAAACCTGAGATCTGGGCAAATCCAATCGCCCTTGCATCCTGGCTCTCCTGATCCCAGGTGGAATGCAAAAAGTTGTGTTCCCTCACAAAAGTGTCATGGATGCATTTGTGGGTGCACAATTGCAATATCCCACAGAGGTCACCTGTGGAGCCCTGAAAGGAACCACTGGGTAAAAATTGAGCACCGCGGTCACTTAAACGGCCACTGGCAGTGGATGCCCTCCATGTCCCCTTGGCACCAAGTCCTGCAGTAGCTGGCAGATGTGACCGACCAGTTCACTGAACATGCACAGCTTTCAGCGACACTCATTCTCAGTCATCTGGAGGAATGAAAGACAGCATCTATAAACCCTGGTCTAGCTAGGCGCTGACCAGCGATGGCTCACTGTGGCCCTTCGGCAGTGTGTGTGGGAGTCCCAGCCTCCCCCTTTTTCCATGGGGTGCTTCTCCCTCTGCGTAGCCAGGCACCTCCATTGCTGTCAGCTCTTCCCTTCCGTATTTGCTCTCTGTACGCCATGAGGCATGCAGCTAGTTCACCAGGCTCCATGCTCCAGATGTACCCCACCTGCAAGATGAAAGAGAGAGAGAGAGAGAGAGAGAGAGACACGTGGGTTAGCCTGAGTACACTCAGAACCTCTCTTGGTTAAGTCTGAAGGTCCCTGAACGAATTCTGGAGAGTGCTGGCTACCACTTGGATGACCAGTGTTTAGTGCGCTGTATGGCTGCCCAAAACTCTACCCACCTCCACCCCACTCCACCTGACCGATTGGGGGCAGCCTTTGCCCATTGGACTGCAGGCTGCGCTCTCAGCTCAGATGCAGGTATTCTCCTAACCTGCACTGTTAGCTTGAACCGGGGGTGGGGTGGGGTTGGGGGAGGGGGAGGTGGGGGGTACTGGTCCAAACTGTGATGATGACATTGCAAAGGGCTGTGAGCACCTGTACCGGTGACTGCTCCATGGCCAGCTTTAGCAAGGAGATTGTACAACGTGCCCAATCATCCAACTGTTCTGCAGTCCACTAAAGCTCTCATTAGTTTGCAGTCTGTGCCCGAGGGTTGAAAAGCTCTGGAGCACACGGTGGCAGTTTCATGCCTCTGCATTGCTTGAGGGGGCAGGTAAGCTAGAGACCCGACTCCACACACATGTCAATGTGGCTGCGCACGAACTGCCTCAGCTGCAGAGGAATGGCCACGTTATACAAGGTTTCCATAATGTGAGGCCGCTTGTCAGGAAGATATAATAATTTTCATAACATCATTGGAAGTTATGATAGAGTAACAGCGGGGTCTGTGTCTATGGGTCTGGGCGCAGAGTTTTTCTTTTGTCGGGCAGGCGAGCACCGGACCCGAACGAGCATGAAATGGTGTGCGATGATGTTGGCCGAGTGTCCCGACATCACCACGCACCCACGCGATATTTCGGGCAGTGGGCCGAGCGGGAGTTGGCAGCGCCCCCGCCGACAGTTAACGGCCTATTGAGGCCCTTAATCAATTCATTGACTGGAATTTTTTGCTGTCCCTGCTATCATTCAGTTGGCAGACGGGCGAAAAGGCCAAGCGGCCTTTGCATTTTTAGCGAAACCTCATCCGTGGGTGGGATGATGTTTCGACCAGTGATTTAAAAAAAAACATAAATCTGCTCATGTGACTCTGTCACGTGATGGGACATGTTTTCGTTATTTTTGATATCTTTGTTTTTTTTTATTTTAAACGTTTTCAGCTCCCTGAGGCAGCTCTGTGTCCCGATTGCCGGCAGCTCCACCCACCCTTCCCCAACCCCGGCAGCTCTCAGTTCACGCTGGGTGCCCGTTAATTGGCCAGCCAGCATGAAACTGCAGCTGGGGCCCGATTGCGGACGGCTTCCCGACCACTCCCGGGGCTCACCCGACGACCAGGAAATCCTGGCCTTTTTGTGTGTGTGTGTGTGTGTGTGTGTGTGTGTGTGTGAGAGACTTAATTGAATTAAAGGCAGCTGGTCTGAAGGCTTTGATGCATCAGAAGATAAGCTGCCTGTTGCCTATGACTAAACTGACAGCAAGTCCCATTCCCTTATCACCCTTGGGCTCATTGACCTACACTGGCTCCCTGTCAAGCCTTGTTTTGATTTATAAAATTTGCATCTTTGTTTTCAAACCCCTCCAGGGCCTTGCCCTCCCTATCTCTGTAATCTCCTCCAAGCCTACAATCCTTTGAGACATATGCACTCGTCTAATTCCGGCCTATTGTACTTTCTCAATTACAATTGCTCCACGATTGGTAGCTGTGACTTCAGTTGTCTGGGCTCCAAGCTCTGGAATTTCTTTCCTATACCACTCTGCCTCTCTACCTCACTTTCCTCCTTTAAGAAATTCCTTAAAACCTATCTCTTCGACCATATTGTTGGTCATCCTATCTATGTGTCTCTGTGACATACTTTGCTCTATATTGCTCCTGTGAAGTGCCTTGCGATATTTTATTAAATTAAAGGTACCATAAAAATGTAAGTTGCTTTTGTTGTAGGTACACAGACAATGCTGTTGAGAAGATAGTGTTTTGACCCAGCAACAGTGAAGGAACAGCTATTTCCAAGTCAGACAGCAAGTAACTTGGAGGGGCATTTGCGGGTGGTGCTGTTCCCATGTACGTTATCCTGAAGGTGGTAAGGGTCGGTGGTTTGGAAAGTGCTCTTGAAGGAGGCTTGTAGATGCATGGTTGCCACTATGTGCCAGTGGTGGGGGGGAGTGAATGCTAAAGATGGTCTTTGGGGTGTCGATTAAGCGGACTGCTTTGTCCTAGATGAAGTTCAACACCCCAGCTGGGGAGTCAGGAAGTGAATTATTCACTGTAGAATTCTGAGCTTCTCATTTTTACCATAGGCTGTTCAGTCTTATAACTTAGTAGGCCGCCTTCAGCAGAGTGCTATGTATAGGCTACGAGACTGTTTGAGGGAGTTCAGGTGTTCTCCAGTGATAAAGAGAGAAAGCACCTGAATTTATCTAGCTCTGTTCATGACCTCAGAATGTCCCAAAGCACTTTATAGCCAAGGAAGTACTTTTTGATGTGCAGTCAGTGATGTAATGTAAGAAATGCAGACGTTAATTTGTGCAAAACTTCTCACACGCAACAACGTGATAATAACCAGATCATCTGTCTTAGTGGTGACATGTTGTGTGGCAAATGTTGGCCAGCACACCACGGACAACTCTACTGTTCTTCTTCAAAATAGTGCCGTGGGACCTTTTACATTCACCGTAAGAGGGCAGAAAGGGCTTTGGCTTAACATCTCACCTGTAAGATGGCATCTCCAACAGTACAGCACCTACTTAGTACTGCATTGGAGCGTCAACCTAAAATTTGTGCTGCAGTGTGGAGTGAGATTTGAAGCAACAACACTTTGACTCATAGGTGAGAACACTACCCACTGAACTACAGCTGATACCTCACAACGGTTATGTGACTTCTGTACAAATGGCACACAGCTTCTATGTGTGATGTGAGTGACAGTGTGCGCTTTCCAATAGTTTGCTGATTCACCTCCTTCCTCCCCTTTTGGCTGCACTGGTGAGTCATCTTATTACAAAGCTTTGCTGAGTTTTTCACAAGTAAACTGGAAAGAATTGTTAAAGAACATTGATCATTAACAGATGCCATTTTAAAATAAAACCACAGATTAACACTCAGTGTATTCTCAGCCAGTGAATCCCTCAAAAACTAACATTTTCAAAGCAAATCAGGTGTGTGATGGAATATTCTCCATCGTTGACATATGTTCATGTCTACAGCCAGAGTTATTGTGCCTCTGGTGGCACAGGTCTGTAGTCAGGGATACCATGCCTTTTAACTATTATATTGAAGCTGGCACAGTATGCTGGCATGAACCACACCCTATGTCCTGATATTTCCTTTTGCTCCTAATTGAAATTCACTGAACATCATAATAACTAACCTCTTTGTGTTATAAAACACAAAGGGTGAATCCTACCTTGCCACTGCCAGCAGGATCTATGGCAGGCAGGGGGTGGTGGTGGGGGAGTGGGGGTGGTGGAGCGAATTCGGCAAGAGGCCCTGTAAAGAACATAGCTTTTTATTTCTGTTGTACTGTTGTATAGAACATATCTTTTTATTTTCTGTTGGACTGTGGTAAAATTACAATGGCTGCAGTTGAAAGACATGTCCATTGGAACCGGATGAGAGATATAAATAATGTTGGAACAGAGTGCGCAATGAAAGATAGGATGGTGTCAGAAAGGGGTCCTGGACCAAGGGAGCCACCTGGCAACATTTTAATTAGCTCCTGACCAGGTGAACAGGTTTTGTGTGAGAGCAGAATAGCTCCTGGTCTAAATGGAACAATACCTAAAACCTCTCTCTCCTGTGTGTGGAAGATACAAAGTGCAATTGGAATGTGATTTGTTTTCTGGATTGGTGGTTGTAGGAGTGCTTAAGAAATTACCTGTGGATGGAATTGATTTCCTCCTGGAGAATGATTTGGCAGGAATGAATGTTATAGTTTTTCCTATAATTACACTCCACTCCTGCAAGCTCAGATGCCCTCTCCTCCAATTCTGTGAGAGACCTAAGAAATGGGTGCACACCAGCAACCCACCGCAACTTCTCACGTTCTCTTTGGTTGTGTCTCTTTGGTTTCCTGCTCAATTAGAACAGCATATTTTAGAGGGGTTGCATGGATTGGAGCAGTGGAAATTAGTTCATTTATCATACCTCCACTCATAAGATAGCCCACGTTGGTGGAAGGTCATCTCTGGTGCAAATTGGGCAGAAAGGTTATGGACCAGCTCCCTCCAGAGCGCTGAGCAAATCCACATGCAAGGGGAAGGCTCAGACAGGCATGTGATTTGCGGAGGTTGCTGGTTCCCTCTGCTTTCCCCCACTTTCCTCTCCACCCCCCAACCCCAACCCCCTCCTTCCATGCAGTGGTCCATGTCTGTAGAAGGGTGAAGCTGGCACAGTGATCACTCTACTGCATCGTGGAGGCACCAAAAGGGGACTGTGAGGCTGGACATGCCATTGCCACTGGGCCTTGGACCCTGACATATTGGAGTCCTTGTGGTTTACGCGACCATCTGATGAGACTTATCGCAGAGGAGTGAATAAGGTCATTCATCCTCTTCCTGCACTGTGTCGCCGACCTCTTATGCGCCACCTGGGCACTGACTGCATTAGCCGCTGCACCCAAGCAGCGTTGGCATCCCTTGCTCGGCCTCCTCGTCCTCCCATCAGGTGGGTACAGCACGTTCCTCAGCACTTCGACATGGTCCAGGTGGACCCGCAGGGAGGCGTCACTAAATTTCGGAGCTGGGCTGGCAGATGACCTTGCAGGCATCTCCGCTTTCGGTTTGAAATCGTGGATGTCCGGGCGCCTTTTAAATACGGCACACGCCATCAAGCCCTCCCCGCCACAGAAGACCGGATGCATAATTAACTCCGTCAAGGTCAGAAGATGCCACAGGATTTCCCGTCGGACTCTAGCGGGAAACACTCCCTGTCCCCGCCCCCACCACGGGACCTAGCCCCAGACAGGAGAATTACATCCAAGGTGTGGGGGAAATGGAACAGTCGATGAACGCAGCTCCAACAGCACTCGTGAAGCTTGTCACCAACAAGGACAAAACTACCACCTGATTGTAACCCTTTAATATTTACTCCAACCAGGAGTACCGTGTGTACCATCTCCAAATGCACTGCAGCAACTCACCAAGGCTCCTTCAATAGCACTTTTCGAATCCAATTAAGACGTCTACCACCTAGAAAGTCAAGGGGAGCAAGGTCATGGGAACACCACTACCGCCTCCAAGTTCCTGTCCAAGTCACAGTCCATCCTGATTTGGAACTATGACACGTCTTCATCATTGCTGGCTCAATATTCTGCAACTCCTTCGCTTTCAGCACTGAGGGAACATCTCTACCAGCTGCAGCCGCCTAAGAAGGCAACTCACCACCTTCCAGCCAGGGATGGGCATCAAATGCCGCCCTTGCCAGCAACGTCCAAATCTCGAAAGAATTTACAGAAATACGCTTGCTGCCTAGGTTTCCTTTTAATAATAAAAAAAACTTTCTTTCAAATCAAATCAGGGAAGCTACGAGTTGGAGGAGATGTGGAGCAGTGCAGACAGCCACGTGGAATCTTTTTTATTACTTAATGAAAGTAGTTAACCTGAGCAGGCAACCCACGTTGGAAGCCCGGACAGAAACAGCTACACAACAAGGCTGCCGAGGTGAAACAACTGGCATGTTTCCAAATTGAGGATACCATGTGAACATTGTGCGTTTAAGATTTGCTTCCCACGGATCAGGCGAACATGCTGACATCTGATCCTGTGAAAAACCCAACCAGAACAACCTCCCCTCCTGCTGGACTCAACCCAGTCCAGTTGGTCCACGGGTTCCAACCCAGATCTGGCTCTCAAGTGACGGGGTGGGTGGGTGAGTCTTCTTGTTCATGAGAGGCTGCTTTCTCACCTCAGCCAACTTGGTATTGTTCCCATCTTGGTGCCTTGTACGTTCAATTCATCATCAGAATTGTTTATTGTTTCTTATAGCTGTTTGTCTCCAGGGGGAGAATTTTCGGCTCAGCGAGCAGGAGTGGGGCCCTCTCGCCAAGGTGTAAAATGACGCAGGGCGATGTTGGCCGTGCATCTCGATGTCACCGCGTGTCATTTAGATTTTCAGCAGAGTCAGCGGCGAGCCTGCCAAACTGTCAAAGGCCTGTTAAGGCCATTAATGACCTAATTAATCCTATTGAGAAAGCTGCCTATCCAACCTTAAGGTCGGCGGGAGGGGGCAGACTGAAGAGCCAAGGCGGCCTTTGCATTTTTCATGGAACCTCATCCACGGGCGGGATGAGGTTTCAAGAAGGGTTTATAAATTAAATAAATTGTTTCATTCAAGTTCACTGACATGTCCCAGCTCATGTGACACTGTCACGTGAGGGGACATGCCTTAATTTTATTTTTCTTTATTAAAATTTTTAAAACTTAAAACTTATCCCCCTGAGTCACCTCTGTGCGCGAAAGAGCGCACTCTTGACTCAGGAACTGACCGCCCGACTCCGCCCGCACAGGGAGCGCACAGCACTTCCCGGCGCGCGTCACGCTGGGTGGGCCTTAATTGGCCCGACCACATAAAATGTCGGCGCGGACCCGATTGGGGGCATCAATCGGGTACACGCCCACCCCACGCCCACCCTGCACAAACCTCCAACAGCGGGTGGGGGGAGGGGGAATTCTCTCCCAGCTAACAGGCGCAGCGATTCCTCTGCCATCCCTTTGAAGAAGGCTCCTTAATTTTTTTTGTAGAACTTTCTAGAAATGACAGCATGGAGTTTGTCCCCACCAGTTTATGTTGGAGTTTAATCTCTGTATAAGGAGTGCTTCTAACCCCATGTACCTGCTCTGATTTTATATTCAAGATTGCATTTCACAAAATCAACACACTGTGTAAAAAAATGTTCCTTGACTTCTACCCTAAACGTCCTACATTTTATCTTGTGTCCTTCTTTCTAGACCTGTCAATCACATTTGTATAGAGTAAGGTTTACTTCAGAGTTTATTTCAGGCATGCGGACTGCAGAATGCTATTACATTCATACACCTTAGGTTGGAGTTATTTTAACTCTTGGGCTTCATCATCATCCTGCCAGTCAACTAACCACTTGAACTAGGATTCAAACTCTGTATTCACTCCATCACTAAGACCAGGTACTTCCCTCCCCATAATAATTTCCATCCCCCTTCCTACCCTAGCCCACCTGTGTTGAAATCATCACTCATATCTTTAATGTTTCTGAACTCAACTGTTCTCTCCTGATCAATCATGCATCTTGTATCTTCTACAAACTTGAGTTTACTTGAAATTCTGTTGTCTATTTTTTTATTTATTTATTCATCCACAGTATATGGGCTTCCCTGGCTGGGCCAGCATTTATTGCCCATCTCTAGTTGCCCTTGAGAAGGTGGTGTTGAGCTGCCTTCTTGAACTGCTGCAGTCCATGTGGTGTACTAACACCCACAGTGTTGTTAGGGAGCGGGTTCCAGGATTTTCACGCAGCGACAGTGAAGGAATGGTGATATATTTCCAAGTCAGGATGGTGTGTGGCTTGGAGAGGAACTTCCAGGTGGTGATGTTCTCATCTATTTGCTGCCCTTGTCTTTCTAGATGGTAGTGGCTGTGTGTTTGGAGGGTGCTGTCGAAGGAGCCTTGGTGAATTCCTGCAGCACATCTTGTAGATGGTACACACTGCTGCTACTGTGTGTCGGTGGTGGAGGGAGTGAATGTTTGTGGATGTGGTGCCAATCAAGCGGGCTGCTTTGTCCTGGACAATGTCAAGCTTCTTGACTGTTGTGGGAGCTGCACTTTCCCAGACAATTGGGGCGTAATTCATCACACTTGTGCCTTGTAGGGAGATATCCTCACTCACGCTAAGAACTGTTCATCCATTGCCAGTCTTCTTGTTGACCTACATGGGATCTTGGTCCAGCAATGTCTCAATTTTAAGATTCTCTTCCTTGTTTTCAAATCCCACCATGGTCTTGCTGCTGTCTATCTCTATAATCTCCACCAGACCTACAACCCTACTGAAGTATCTGTAATCTTTCAATTCTGGCCTTTTGCGCATCCCTGATTTTATTATTGCACCACTGGCGGACATCCCTTTAGCTGCCTGGGCCCCCGTATCCGGAATTCCCCTTCTAAACCTCCCCACATCTTTGCCTCTTTCTCTTAAGATGCTCCTTAAGTACCTCCGACTCCTTTTACCATGGCAGAGCGTAGTGTCCTTGTCTGCACAACGGCTTGAGTTATTTGGTTGTAAGTTGGACATTTCCTCAATTTTCAATATTTTAATTTTGCAGTAGACTATTTGGATCTCCAACATGCCTTGTCCATCAGTCCCAAATTAATTTCAACAGGTTGGGCTTGATTCCCTGCATGACAATCATACAATCAACTTATTGCTGCGTGGTCTCCTAGGATAAGTCAACTAGGAATAGCTACCATCAGAAACTACTGCAAGTCCTGAGGAACTGATGACTCAGTTTGTTCTTTTATATTAAGAACCTCTTTTTTGTTTGATTTATGTGGTCATTTCAGCCCTTAAAATGCCTTAATGAGCACTCTGATGCCAGTAATAACCAGGATGAATTATATTTTCATTTTTTACTATTAAAAAGTGACATCAGCAATGCCTCTTTGAAAAAAAAATCGAACTATTGCAAAATTTTTATCAGTAGATTTTTTGGCTATTCATTTTCGAAGAGTGAGATACACATTTTAAGCAGACGGGAATGAAAGTCCATCAGGCCAATGCAATTATCTGCTTTCTTTCCCATGGGATATTCCTATGAATTTAATAGCCACAAACCTGTGCCAGAAACATAATGTAAAAATATTTTTTTCTACAACTGATGCATTACTGAGGGAATTGACTGGGAAGATTGACTTAGAGTCTGTGCGTGAAAAGGAACTGGATTAAAAATGTTAGATGTAAAATAAAAACAAGAATATGCATTTATATAGCACCTTCAGTGTAGTAAAACCTCCCAAATCTCTTCATTGGAACTTATTCAGACAAAATTTGCCACCAAGCCACACAAAGGCATATTAGGATAGCCGATCAAAACTTGGTCAAAAAGGTAGATTTTAAGGATTAACTCAAAGGGTGAAGGGAGGTAGAGGCAGCGAGGTCTAGCGAGAGAATTCCAGAGCTTCAGGCCTAGGCAACTGAAGCACGTCCACCAATGGTAGAGCGATGAAAATCGGGCATGTGTGAGAGACCAGATTAGACAAATCCAGAGAGCCTTAGGGTGGGGAAGGTTACAGAAATAGGGGGAGGAAGGCCCATGGAATTCTGGTGTGAATTTGTGAATTCAGAATGTGGATTTTAGCGGTGGGGGATGGGCCATCATTCTTCAGTCTGATATGCACACGCATGGTAACAGGCATGATGAGACCTCCTTCTGTGCCTTAAGCTTCTATGATTCTACCCACTCCCCTTCTCTATGGCCCTGTATTTTTTCTCTTCAAGTATTTATCCCGTTTTGCTTTTGAACTATCGAACCTGTTTCGACATCATTTCAGACGGCACCTTCCAGATAACAAAAACTCACTGAATAAGAAAATTTTTTCTCCTGTCACCTCTCATTCTTTTGAAAATCACCTTATTCAACAGGGAACAGTTTCTCCTTATTTACTCTAGCAGAACTACCTATGATGTTGACCACTGCCTCAGTCAGCAATTCTCTTTCCCTTTTCTGCTCTATGGTGAGCAATGCCAGCTTCTCCAGTCTCTCCACATAACTGAAGTCACTCATCCATGGTACCATTTGAGTAAATCTCCTTTGCACCCTTTCCAGGGTCTTGGTGCCTTAAATTGGACACAATGCTCCAGTGAGGTCTAACCTGAAAGGTTTGGTAGAACTTCTATATTTTTAACAGCTTTCTTTTTGTAAAATTCAATCATGGGATGTGGGCATGTTGCCCATTCCTAATTGCCTTTGTTCAGAGGGCATTTAAGAGTCAACCACGTTGCTCTGGGTCTAGAGTCACACGTAGGCCAGACCAAGTAAGGACAGTAGATGAACCAGATGGTTTTTTTTTTTACAACAGTTGACAATGGTTTCATGGTCATGATTAGACTTTTAATTCCAGATTTTTATTGAACTCAAATTCCACCATCTGCCCTGGTGGGATTCAAAGCCAGGTCCCCAGAGCATTATCCTGGGTTTGATAATGCTGGATTACTAGTCGAGTGACAATGCCACAATGCCATTGCCGCTCCATACACCCTACCCCCTTCAAACATTTGTGTGCATAGAACCTGATATCCCTATGTTTCTACACCCACTTGACAATTGTACCATTTATTTCATGGAAACTCTCTTTGTTCATTCTACCAGGATGTATCACCTCAAGCATATGTGTCTGCCTACTTTAACAGTCTCACTCTTCCAGAGCCAGTTCAGGGTCATGGGTAGTCAAAGCCTATCCTGACAGACAATGGGCGCTAGGCAGGGCAAGATGCCAGTCCATCACCACGTACAGGGTAATTTACCATAGCCAATCCACCTAACCAGCACATCTTTGGATAGTGAGAGGAAACCAGAGCACCTAGAGAGACAGGTAGAACAGGGTGAATGTGCAAACTCCACACAGACAGAGACCCAAGGTCAGAATCAAACCTGCACCCATAGAGCTGTGAGGCGGCAGCACTAACCACTGCCCCACCATGTTACCCACACCTGTATCCTCCTAAAGTCTGTTATTATCCTCCTCATTATTTACTACATGTTAAGTTTCATATCATCTACAGTCTTTGAAATTATACCCAAGTTCAGTTCATTTACACCAAAAGAGCAGTGGCCCTGATACTGACCCCTGGGGATCACCTTCAGATCTGGAAAACAACATTACTTTAGTAAATGCAAAATACTGCAGATGCTGGAAATCTGAAACAAAAACATAAAATGCTGGAAAAACTCAGCAGGTCTAACAGCATCTGTGGAGAGAAAGACAGAGTTAATGTTTCGAGTCCATATAACACTTCTTCAGTACTGAAGAGAAGTCAGCTCTGAAGAAGAGTCATACGGACTCGAAATGTTAACTCTGTCTTTCTCTCCACAGATGCTGTCAGACCTACTGAGTTGTTCCAGCATTTTCTGTTTTTTTTCAGCTGACCATTACTTTTTGCTTTGAGTCACTTAACCAATCATGTGTTGCCCCTTTAATCCTATGGGCTTTAATTTTGTTAATAAGTCTATTTTGTGGCACAATGTAACATGCCTTTGGAAGTCCATATACTCAACATCAATACCCTCATCAACCTCCTAACTCTACTTCACCAAATAACTTGATCAAGTTAGAAAACCATGTTTTCTCTTGTACAAATCATGCTTTCCCCAGTGCCAATTAATTTGGTCTTGGATCAGGTTGGATTCAGGCACTGAAGTTAAGAACATGCTACAGAGTGAACATTTCTGGAGGGGGAAAAAAACATTTAAATAAATGGTGAGATTAGCACCACTATTTCTAAAAGGAGGAGATAATAGCACTAAGTATCTTTATTTTGCATCTACCATTACACGGATTGCTTTACACCATGGAAGTGGTGTTCTGTATCCGTTTTATCATGACTAATGCAATTTCAAGCACAACTGCTGAAAGGTCACCTCAATCGAAGGATGTTTACTTTAAAGCTGTGTGTTTTTTTTAAATGTGTATCTCTGTAAACAGCTTTCCATTAAAGTGGGAGCTGCAATTTATTTGCAGATTATATGAGTGGATTCACTCAACTGTCTTAGAATTCATCTGCCATTTTAGTTGCACTGTTCATCATCTTCATTTCAGTGACTTTTTTTATCCACTGTTGATTGAAATAATCTTCAGTAATAAATGTAATTCACAGGTTTTCATGGCCCCCACCTGAATCTCACAAGCTGGATGTCAGAGCCTCAAATTCCAATGAATAATCCCAACTAACAAAGGGGATGTCAATTCTGTCATTGGTCACTAGTGTCAGTAGTGAAAGCTCTCAACAGTCAGACCAAAGCCCAGAGTTAAATCAAACCTTCTCCACCCAGAGTTGATGGACTGAATCTTCTTGGCTCTGGAGGAGAGGGGCAGGATGGGGTGCAGGGGGGTGGTGGTGGTGATGGGGGCGGGGGTAAATAGCGGGGAGCTGTTACATGGATCCAAGCCAGTTAGTAAAGTATAATGAAGACAGAATTCTTTTCCTTGATAGTATGTTCATTCAAAGGATGCAGCCTTATAGATCTCTACCTCCTAACTCTGTGTTCAAGGTGTTGTTAACGACTGTTATTAGAGTCTTCTGAGTTAGAGTTTAACATCAACTTTATTTAAAATGTACAAAGACTAGAATAAGGCTTCTTCCTTACAACAAGGCTGCTAAAGAGTGCCCAATCATGATAGTCATGGGATCATACATCATTTCCCCAAGATGATGTAAACTGTCTCATTTATAATATTCACATTAACCGTTTATACTACATTAGCTACTACCCCAGTTTTCCAGTTGGCCCTCTTGGTATGTGATCCCAGTCCTTAATTAAATGATGCCCATTACCTGTGTATCTTTGACAACATAATCAACAAACCATTAACAAGATCCCTGTTGGGATGGTTCCCCAATGTATTCCTGCCATGGGGGAGCTTTTGCAGGAGTGGGGGGTGAGATCGGCTGCTGACATCACAGGCAAGCAATTAAGCTGCTTACAGACTCAATTAGGGACGATTTCATGAGGTCGTCAGCATTTTGTTGACAGTGGAACAGTCTAGCATCCATCCATGCTGGGAGCTCCATTCAATGGAAAGTCTCTGCACCAAAAAAATGGCTCAACCACAACAGTTTATTGTTACTTTAGGGGTCTTTCCCTACCCCTCTGTCCAATAGCCCTAACCTCCTTCTATACCCAATTTGTAGTCACTGACCAGCAATCGAGGAGCCCTCATTTCCTACATACTTCAGCAGTGTCCATCTTTGATGGGCTGCTGAGGCTGTAGAGTTTCTGGTCCTCTGATTGGCATCTGAATTCCACCCACCATCCTTATTAGGAGATGGTGAGCATGGAGGCAGTCAATTAGGAAGCCGATTCTGGACAGATTAAGACATTGGTGCAACCCCTGACAAGTGGGGGCTTGGGACTTTCGTTTGGTCCCAATGTCGGGATTCTGAGGCTCATGGGAATATCCAGAGGTCCTTCAACACAGGGAATACTAGGGACATGTATGATGGGATTCAAAAGGCAACAGGTCCATTAGCGAACAAAACAGCTCCATGGAAAACCAAGGCAAGGGAGGTCATCACTGACTGTGATGAACAGGTGGCGAGATGGATGGAACATTACCTTGAGTTGTACTCTAGGGAGAACACTGTCACTGAGGAAGTTCTGGGCACCATAGAAAGCCTGCCTGTCATAGCAGAGCTGGATATTGAACCCACAGTCGAGGAGCTGAGCTAAGGTATTGACTCACTTGTCATATGCAGAGCTCCAGGTGCTGATGGTCTACCTGCCTGAACTCATCGAGCATGGGAAACCAGCACTCCTGTACCGCTTGCACAATCTTCTCTGTCTCTGCTGGAGGGAGGGGGAGTGATGCAAAGATTGTGACCCTGTAGAAGAACAAGGGCATCTGCAGCAGAAAGCTGTTCAGCCTTTCCCATCTCAGCTCCAAGACAAAAAGTCACTGAAAGCTAACATGTAGGTGCAGCAGGCAAATAGGAAGGCTAATGAAATGTTAGCCTTTATCGCAAGAGGATTTGAGTACAGGACTAGTGAAATCTTGCTTCAATTGTATAGAAGCTTGGTTAGACCACACCTGGAGTATTGTATGCAATTTTGGTCCCCTTTCCGCATAAAGGATATTATTGCCATAGAGGGAGTGCAGTGAAGGTACACTAGACTTGTCCCAGGGATGGCCAGACTGCTTTATGATTGGGCAAACATGGCCTGTCTTCTTTAGATTTTCGAAGAATGAGAGGTGATCTCATTGAAACCTACAAAATACTTAAAGGAATCGACAGGGTAGATGCAGGTAAGATGTTTCCCAGGTTAGGGAGCCTAGAACAAGGGGATACAATTTCAAAATAAGGGGGAAGCCACTTAGGACCAAGATGAGGAGAAAATTATTTACTCAGAGGATTGTGAATCTTTGGAATTGTCTACCCCAGCGGACCATGGAAGCTTAGTCATTGAGTATGTTTAAGGTAACGTAGAGATCGATAGATTGCTGGTTAACAATAACGTAAAGGGTTATGGAGATAGTATGGGTAAAATGAATTGAAATGTTTGATCAGCCATGATCGTATTGAATGGAAGAGCAGGCTCGATGGGCTGAATGACCTTCCCCTGTTCCTATGTTCCTATCCCAAGACCTCATCCGTGAGCTGCTCTACGCTAATGATGTGGCACTAGCATTCTGAACCGAGGAACACCTTAAGCAGCAAATGGACAGACTCTCTCATGTTTCTAAAGAGTTTGGTTTGACCGTCAACATTAGGAAAACAAATGTCATGGTCCAGGATGTTGCCATACTGCTGTCAATCAGCACTGACAATGCGACACTGGAGGTTGTTGATAGCTTCACATCCCTAGACTCTACAATCATCAGCAATCTGTCACTTGATGCTGAAATCAACACACGCATTGAAGGGTTCTCAAAATTCCCACATTTTTCATATCATCAACACAGATATGACTTTTGGACTTTTAAACTGCTGAGTTAAGTGTAAAACCCTGCAGACAGGAGGCTAGGCCCATGAAGACCTGGAACTGGACAGGCCGGGCTTGTTGAGTGCAGTGTGTTTTTTTTTGCCTGAAGCCAGACAATGAGAGGAGACAGAATACGCATTCTTCCTTTTGAAACAATCAAACCAGAGAAAGACTTCGTGTTACAAGAAACTGAAGCCCATCAAAATCTTGCATAAATAATCGCTACTAACTGCTAAGGCAGGAAGGCACAATCAATGCAATTATGCAAACCCATCAGTATTCCACACATACAATGGCTTTCAGTTCAAAACTAGTTACAGGGGCAGGAAGACAATGATAAACATCATGTGAGCCCATTAAAAACAACGAGACAACAATCACCGGGGGAAGCCAACCGAAATCAAACAAAGAACTAACCTTAATTTGGATTCCGATAAGAAATTCAAAAGACAGTATAACTGGCCCGGTCAGTTACGAAGGAGAGAGAGAGAAACCAGCTAGCAGGAGGGTGGGCAGTTTTGAAACAGTTGAAACAGAGTTTAAGCAAGAAGATCTGGAGGTTTTGCAGGCCCGCAGGCAACATCACAGCGAGGGGCATGGAGTGGCAGGCTCAACCGAAGACAACAAGGCCACAACCGCTCCCCTCCACGAAGATCGACCACCCACAACCACGCCCTCCACCCAACTGAAGAACCTTCACAGATTCCACAGACCAGGACCACGTGGGGACAGCAGGCCCCAGAGGACACAAAGAGCGTCCCCCAAAACTGCAACCGGCTTACCTGGCTGGATTTTGAACTGTTAAGGAACCCTGGGTTGGTGAGCATGATCCCTGACCTCTCCTAGTTCAATTTAGTTAGGTTTTGGGGGTGAGACAAGGGTAAGGGGATTAGTAGCGTGATTTTCCCTCGTTATGCTGTGTGTTCCCCATTCATAACTAAGTGTACTTTGTAGGTCTGTATAATCTCAGTGTAATCCTAATGTTATAAGTTCATTTGTGACTTCAATAAACACAGCTTTTTTTCTTGCACCAAAATCAGTTGTCTGCTGCACTTTGTCACAGCCCCCATCTATGTCCAAGGTCTAGAACCCAGGGAGTGGGAGCGATTCAAACCACTCAGAAATCAGAGGTGGAGCTGACACACACACCACCACCCCCTACAATATCCCAAAAGCTTCTGCTGTTATGTCTATGCTGAGTAAGAGAGTGTGGAACAACGGCAACCTGGCTGAGAACACCAAACTGCGAATCTACCAAGCCTGTGTCCTTGGCACACCCCATTATAGTGATGCGACCTGAACCACATACACTAGGCAGGAGACAAGGCTGAACAATTTCCACCTTCACTGTCTCAGGCGTATCCTTGGCATCTCTTGGCAGGACAAGGCCACCAATTTAGAGGCCCTGGTCTTAATTCCATCAACATACACCCATTGCTAAGCCAATGATGTCTGTGCTAGCTTGACAACGTTAATTCAATCGATGACAGCCGAATACCCAAAGACCTCCTGATACTGAACTGGCCACTTGGTCATGACCTCCTGGGCATCCATACCTCCCCTGATATACGAAGGTGGTGGACATTGGTACTGACAACCGGGAGCCAGTCGCTGACGGCTGTGACTTCTGGAGGCTGACTGGAAGGGTGTTGGAAGAGGCGAGAAGAAATGAAAAGCTCAGCTGGCGATTAAGGGGGCCCGGAGAAAACAGAGGCCAGCAAATGGTGCACCTTTCTTAGCCCAATGTCCTCCTCTACAGAAAATGCAGCAGAGGCTGCCATACCAAGGTGGCACTGATGAGCCAATCCTGGCAATGTTCCGCACAGAGATGAGCACCACGGGGCAAACCATCATCCCATGAGATGGACGGCTGCCATTCTGTGCAGATAAGAGCCAATTCATTTCAGAACCTGCAATCGAGGAAGCCTTTCAATGTTTCACATGGGTTATACTTTGTGAGAAATTCTAGTTAATGAAACACATAATACAGAGATATATACTTCCACTGAAAAAAGAACTTTTAAAAATTGCAATCAAGGACCAGAAAGAAAGCATCCGAAAATTTGGCCGCAGGGTTGAACAAGCAACTTGGGAGGATAATTTCATTTGAAAGTGGGGTGAGGGCTGCAGGAGATGACGCAAAGCTAGTTATTGGTGGGGGGGTCGGTGGGGATGGGGGGGAGATTCAATTCAGGTTGTGCATTTGCTGTACAGGTGTGAAAGGCCCAGTCACGCATATGATGCATTTAAGCCCAAAACAATGCCATCTTTTCATCCACCCCCATTCATGGGGGAATGTGTTCACAATGTCTTGGCGCATTGTGGGATCAGCATGTGATGAGTTGAAACAGCTATAATAAAATCAAAACACTGCGGATGCTGGAAATCTGAAATAAAATCACAAAATGCTGGAAAACCTCAGCATCTGTGGAGAGAGAAATAGAGTTTCAAAAGAGTTGAAACAGCTTTTAGCTTTGCTGAATATGGATACTTTGCAAAGCTGAGTAAGGCAGTGTGAGAAGGTGAAGGAATGTGTGAATGTCATTCATCCACATATTGATGATCTGGTCACCATGTTTATAGTAATAAAGTGATTGAAGAGCTTATGTGGGCCATTTAACTATAGTAATAGAGTAGAAGACGTTGAGGTGGGATAAGAGCATTTTCTTGGCTCCATGTTGTTAATTCAATGTCATATTGTGTTTCTTTTGATGTTTAGTGTTTTAGTAGTGGTATGCATGAACTGTAGAGATCAAAGATAGAATTGGCATAAGAGTTTTGAGTAACTACTGTATATCGTGGAATAATATTTCCCTGATTTCTTATAGTGGATTTTGAACTCAATGATGAATCATGTCGTCATGCAGTGCCTATATTGAATTGTGTAACATGAGTTAGTAAAGAAAAAGGTACAACTGATTGATTTTTTTCATTCCTGGGATGTGGACATTGCTGGCTAGGACAGCATTTATTACCCATCCCTAATTGCCCTTGAGAAGTTGGTGGTGAACTGCTTTCTTGAACCACTGCAGTCCAAGTGGTGTAGGTACACCCACAGTGCTGTTAGGGAAGGAGTTCCAGGGTTTTGACCCAATGACAGTGATAGAACGGTGATATATTTCCAAGTCAGGATGGAGGGGATCTTCCAGATGGTGGTGTTTCCATGTATCTACTGACCTTGTCCTTCTAGATAGTAGTGGTTGTGGGTTTGGAAGGTGCTGTTTAAGGAGCCTTCATGAGTTCCTGCAGTGCATCTTGTAGATGGTACACACAGCTGCTACTGTGCATCGGTGGTGGAGGGAGTGAATGTTTGTGGATGGGGTGCCAATCAAGTGGGCTCCTTTGTCTTGGATGGTGTCAAGTTTCTTGAATGTTATTGGAAATGCACTCATCCAGGCAAGTGGAGAGTATTCTATCACACTTCTGACTTGTGCCTTGTAGATGGTGGATGGTCTTTGAGGAGTCAGGAGGTGAGTTACTCGCCACAGGATTCCTAGCCTCTGACCTGCTCTTGTAGCCACAGTATTTATATGGCTCGTCCAATTCAGTTTCTAGTCAATGGTAAGCCCCAGGAAGTTGATAGTGGGGGTTTCAGCAATGGTAATGCAATTGAATGTCAAAGGGTGATGGTTAGATTCTCTCTTGTTGGAGATGGTCATTGCCTGATACCTGTGTGGCGTGAATCTTACTTGCCACTTGTCAGCCCAAGCTTGGATATTGTTCAGGTCTTGCTGCATATAGACATGGACTGCTTGAGTATCTGAGGAGTTGCGAATGGTGCTAAACATTGTGCAATCATCAGCGAACATCCCAACTTCTGACTTTATAATGGAAGGAAGGTCATTGATGAAGCAGCTGAAGATGGGTGGGCCAAGGACACTACCCTGAGGAACTCCTGCAGTGATATCCTAGAGGTGAGATGATTGACCTCCAACCACCACAACTATCTTCCTTTGTGCTAGGTATAACTCCAACCAGTGGAGAGTTTTCCCCTGATTTACTTTGACTCCAGTTTTTGTTAGGACTCCTTGATGCCACACTCAGTAAAATGTGGCCTTGATGTCAAGAGCAGTCACTCTCACCTCACCCCGGGAGTTCAGCTCTTTTGCCCATGTATGAGCCGATGCTGAGATGAGGTCAGGAGCTGAGTGACTCTGCTGGAACCCAAACTGATGGATTTGTAGTCTTGTAATGAAACAAATTAGAATAAGAAAAAACTCTTGTGATAACATAAAAAAAATCTAGTGAGAACATAATGGAGGAGAAACTCACACTGGGGTGACTGTGGCACAGTGAAAATATCATTGGACTAGTAATCTAGAGGTTCAGATCAATGCTCAGGGATGTGGGTTCAAATCTCAATGTGGTAGCGAGTGGAATTTAAAACTGCAAAGCTAGTCTCAGTAATGGTGCCATGAAACTGCCATTGATAGTTGTTTAAAAACCCTCTCGTTCACTTATGCCCTTTAGGGAAGGAAATCTGCTGCCCCTACCTGGTCTGGCCTACAGGTGACTCCAGACTCACAGCCCAATGTGTTTGACTCTTAACTGCCCTCCGAAATGACAAGGGGGCAATTAGGGATGGGCAACAAATGCTGGCTTTGCCCGCAAGGTCCACATCACAAGAAATGAAAAGGAAACATAACACTGCCAGAAACATTGGCCTTGAACTTAGTTGCTTACTAGGCCACTTCAGAGTCAGCCACATTGCTGTGGGTCTGGAGTGTGACATGTCGGCCAGGCAAGGTAAGGGTGGTGGATTTCCTTTCCTAAAAAGAGCAACAAACCAGATGGGTTTTTATAACATTCAATTATTAAGCACAATGATCATCACCATTATTGAGACTAGCTTTTAATTCCAGATTTATGAATTGAATTTAACTCCCACCCGGTGTTTTAGGTGGGATTTGAACACATGTCCCAAGAGCATTAATTCGGGCCTTTAGATTACTAACCCAGGGAGATCACCACGACACCACCATCTTTCCACGATGATTGTATCTCTGCTTCCCTTTAAATAGGAACAACATCTGTTTGTGTCATGAAAGAGAGCTTTGCAAAAAGGTCATGCTGGCATTTAACATTGAACAAGGGGTCATTGTGCTCTTGGGAAAATAAACACCATTTCTTTTCCTACAACAGCCAATGTTTCTGCTACACATTTCATTGCTATTGGTAATTAACACAGAAAACTGCCAACAAAATAACTCTGTGACGAGGACCAGATAATCTGTTTTATTGTGGTTGATTGGCCAGGTCAGCAGGGAGAATGTATACAAAAATAAAATACTGCAGATACTGGAAAGCTGAAATAAAAACAAAAGCGACTGGAAATACCCAGCAGGTTTGGCAGTGCCTGTGGAGAGGAAAACAGTTAACATTTCAGGACAATGACCTTCCTAACAGAACCTTCTGCTGAAAGTTCGTTTACCTAAAACTTTGGATGGAATCTCGTGCCAATCCCCGCGGCAGGTTTGGTGGTGAAGGGCAATTATTCAGGTGGGAGGGTGGCAGGTGGGGTACGCGCCACCTTCATGCCACTGCCTCAATGGATTCTGAGGCAGCAAGGCCCATGGAAGGCCCTTCCACCCTGCCACTGACTCAGTACCTGATTAAGGGATCCAACACCAAGAAAGGGGAGCCCACTGAAAACAAACCCCTTGCCCTTCCTGCTCCCTGTCCTGCCCTGAACCTCTCCTTTGCAACACCTGCACCACATCTCCCCTCCCACCATCACCTCTGCCTGCATCTCTCCTCAATCCAAGAGCTTGGCTGGGTGTCATCTGACTGGCTGAATCCACTGCCTCCCTGTTTGACACTGCTGAGCATAGAAGAGTTGTCTGCCTCTGATTGGCCAGTAAGTCTCCATGGGTGGGGCATCCACTCTAGGGGTCCTTTATCCTGTGGGAAGGCGAGCTGCTGGCCTGTTAAGTGCCTGAGTGACACAAGAGGCGATGAACCTTCTCGAAAGAGGCATTGTGGGGGTCTCGCCAGCTCTCCAGCTGAGGGTTGAGACCCCCATTGCCTGCACAAGTTTCTGTCCATTAACTCTGTTTCTCTCTCCAAAGATGCTGCCATTGCCGCTGAGTGTTTCAAGCCTTTTCTGTATCTGTTATTGGGTAGAACCTCCCTTAGGCTGGTTTAGGAAGCAAGGAAGTTGGGGAAAACCAGTTCCTCCAACTTAAATACCCTAATTTTTCCATAGAATCATAGAATGGTACAGCACGTAAGGAGGTAATTAAATTGTTTGTGACTGTGCCGGCTCTTGAATTAGTTCCACGCTCTTGCACTTCATTTTAAATCTGTGACCTCTCATTCTCAATCCTTTTACAAGTGGGAACAGTTTCTCCCTATCTACTCTATCAAGCCCGCTCATGATTTTGAACACCTCAATCAAATCTCCTCCTAACCTTCTCCTCTCCAAGGAGAACAGTCCCAGCTTCTCCGATCTATCTTCATAACTGAAGTTTCTCATCCCTGGAGCCATTTTTGTAAACCTCTTCTGCACTCTTCCCAACGTGTTCACAACCCTCCTATAATGCGTCACCTAGACTGTACACAATACTCCAGCTGAGGTCTAGCTAGTGTCCTATATAAGCTCACCATAATCTCCCTGCTCTTGTGCTCTATGGCCCTATTAATAAAGCTCAGGATACTGTAGGCTTTGTTAAGTACTGTCTCTCCACCTGTCCTGCCACTTTCAATGATCTATGCAGATATACCAGGCCCCTCTGCTCCTGCACCCTCTTAAGAATTGTACCCCTTATTTTATATTGTCCCTCAATGTTCTTCCTACCAAAATGTATCACCTCACACTTCTCTGCATTGAATTTCAACTGCCACCTATCTGCCCACTTCGCCAACTTGTCTATGTCCTTTTGAAGTTCTATAGTGTCCTCTCCACAGATTACAACACTCCCAAGTTTTGTATCATCCGCAAACTTTGAAATTGTCCCTTGCACACCAAGATTTAATCATTACCATCATTAATATATATCAGGAAAAGCAAGGATCCCAAGACCGACCTCTAGAGGACTCCACTACAAACCTTCCTCCAGCCCGAAAAATATCCATTGACCATTACCCTGTGCTTCCTATTACTCAGCCAATTTTGTATCCGTGTTGCTACTGTCCTTTTTATTCCATGAGCTATAACTTTTCTCACAAGTCTGTTGTGTGGCACTGTATCAAATGCCTTTTGAAAGTCCATGCACACCACATTAACAGCATTACCCTCATCAGCTCTCTGTGTTACCTCTGTGTTAACTCCAGCAAGTTAGTTAAACATGATTTCCCCTTTAGAAATCCAAGCTGGCTCTTCCTAATCCACCCACATTTTTTCATGTGACTATTAATTCTATCCACAATAATTGTTTCTAGAAGCTTCCTCAGCATTGACGTTAAACTGGCTGGTTTGTAATTGCTGGGCTTATCTTTACAAACCTTTTTGAACAAGGACATAATGTTTGTGAATCTCCAGTCCTCTGGCACCTCCCCTGAGTCTAGGGAAGACTGAAAGATTATGGCCAGTGCCTCTGCAATTCCTTTGCTTACTTCCTTCAATAACCTTGGATGCATCTCATCATCTCATCCGGTTCTGGTGCCTTGTCAACTTTAAGTACTGACAGTTCATCCACTTCACCCTTATCAGTTTTGAACTCATCCAGTGACAGAGTTTCCTCTTCTGTTACCATGGCCTCGGTAGCATCTGTTTCCTTGGTAAAGACAGATGCAAAATATTCATTTAACAGCTCAGCCATGACCCCTACCTCCATGTGTAAATCCCCTTTTTGGTCTCTAATTGGCCCTACTCCTCATTTTTACCACCCACTTACTATTTGTGTGCTGTTAGAAGACTTTGGGATTCCGCTTTATGTTGGCTCCCGGTCTTTCCTCATTGCCCCTATTTGCTTCTCTTATTTGCTTTTTCACATGCCTTCTGAACCTTCTGTATTCTCTTGGTTCTCAATTGTACTTTCTACTTGATGGTCTGTCCTAAGCACACTTTTTCTTCTTTATCTGAATTAATGTCTCCTTTTTCATCCACGGAACTCTGGATTTGTTTGTCCTATCTTTTCCTTTTGAGGGAAGAATATACCTTGACTGTGCCAGAACCATTTCATCTTTGAAGGTAGCCGATTGTTCAGCTACAGTTTCTCCCGCCAACCTTTGGTTCCAGTCTGTCTGGCCCAGCTCCATTCTCGTCCCATATTTTTTTAAAATTCAATCACAGGATGTGGGCTTCGCTGGCCAGGCCAGTATTTATTGCCCATCCCTAGTTGCCCTTGAGCTGCCATTGAAGTCGGGTCTCCCTCAATTAATTATTCTTACTCTGGATTGCACATTGTTATTTTCTGCCATCATCCTAAACCTTACGATACAATGATCACTGTCTCCTAAGTGTTGCCCCACTGAAACTTGATGTACTTGGCCCACCTCATTTCCTACAGCCAGGTCCAACGTCCTGTCTTGTTGGACTGGGCACATACCGCTACCACCTTAAAAGACTTTTAAGACAGAAAAAATAGTCATTGGGTTGGAATTTCCTCAAAACTGCTTGCATTTCCTCACCGTAAATTTACTGAACTACGTTGGAAACACAGATAACATAATGCATGGGGACAGTGGACGGAACAGAGCGTATCTGAGAAAAATCCTGACCATTGTGTTAATGCAACACTAACCATTAGAAAACACATGTTTGGGCAGATTTTTCTCACTAACCCCCTGGGCAGAAAACATCGAAGGAATTTGGGCAAGGTGAAATGATCGCCAGTAATGGAGCCTGCCGGATTCTCAACAGCGCACTCCGCCCGGAGTTACTGAGTCAGTTAGGGGAGACTGCCCTGCTCACTTATTTTACCGGAATAATTTCCATGCCAGTTTTGTGGCGGAGGCAGAAACGCTCAACTCTTTCAGAAGGTACCTGGATCTGCACCTGAAACGCTGTAACCAACCAGACTATGGACCAGCTGCTGGAAGGTGGGATTAGAACAGCCCAGCTGTTTAAAAAAAAATATTAATTTATTTGGCTGGGGCAGACACTATGGGCTGAATGGCCTCTTTTTGTGCCATAACTTTCCTATAATTCCATGGGCAGGATTCCACCCCACCCCCACCCAACCACCACCACACCACCCCCCCCACCCCCCCCCACCACCCCCCAATACCGTCAGGTGGGTGTGGTGCGCGATCAGGCCCTGATGTCGATTTCACGCCGGCTGGCCGATTAACAACCAGACGGCACGAAACGTGCGCTGCGGTGCTCAGTGCTGCCAGGGTGGGAAGGGGAAGAGGGCGAGCGCGGAACTTCATGCCTATACGCGAGCGCGCGCATTGGGAGCACAGAGCTGCCTCAGGGAGCTGAAGGTTTAAAAAAAAATCCGAAATTAAAAACTTAGCAATGTTGAAAACACCTCCCCTCTTGTGACTCTTGTCACACGAGCAGGGGCATGTTAGAAATGAAATGTAATGTTTTTTTAATTTAAATTTTTAATTGGTGTTGGAAACATCATCCCACCCGTGGATGAAGTTTCCTAAAAAAAATCCAAAAGGCAACTTGGCCTTTTCTCCTGCCCCGCCCACCGTGAGGTTGGACCAGCAGTGAGAAACCTTCTTCAATTATTACTCCAGTGGCCTTCATAGGTCAGCGGGCGCGTTGCCGACTCCCATGAGCGCCCACAGACCGAAACATCGCGCAAGTGCGCGACGATGTCGGGATGCTCGCCCAACGCCACCGCGCCTCATTTTACGCTCAAGCAGGCCGGGCGCACTTGCCCGCTCAGCGCGATTTTCTGCCCTACGGTTCTATACTAATTAGTTTGCCAGGTAAAGGGTCAAACTTTTGTTCTCTTCAGTGAGGGCTAATGAATAGGTTGTTTACCACCCTCCAGCCCTACAATTCTCCGGCGTCTCTGCACTCTTCCAACTCTGGCCTCCTGAGCATCCCCAATTTTCATTGCTCTACCGGTGATGAGCCTTCAGCTGTCTGGGCTATGCAATTCACTCCCTAAACCTCTCTACCTCTTTCTCCTCCTTCATGACTTGCTGCTAACACTCCCACACACACACACACACCAAACTTCTGGTCATCTGCCCTAATGTCATTTTATGTAGCTCAGTGTCAAAGTTTGTTGGATTACAATCCTGTGAAGCATCTTGGACATTTTGCTATGTTTTAAGTGCTACACAAATACAAGTTGTTGTTGTTGTAGATTATAAGTAAGAATTCTGACACCGACCGTTCTGAATTCTGAAGTTTAATGAATTCAAGTGATTGTAATTCCAGCCCAAAATTCCTGTTTTTGTCTTCAAAGGAAGCTCACTTAAGTCACACTTATCCGTGAAGAAAGCTTTTGCTCATACAGCTTAATTTGATTCTGAATGAGGGAGGTAATCCTTTTAGTCACTGAACCACACTGGAGAAAATCAAAGGTTTTATCAGTGGAGTCGACAGATTCCAAGACACATTTATTTATTTTTCCTATTTCCCTGTAAATTGCTTGCAGATATCAACCTTTTAAATTATTTAGAGGAACTGCAGGATTCTGCTCAGTCCCTTTCAGATAGCAAAAGAAATGTACATTAAGGATATCAGACATAAGTGCCAGGTATATTAGTGATGGTGTGCATGTATGTGGGTGAGTGTATTAGTGTGTGTGGAGGAGTGTATGCATAGGGATGTGTGTGTGTGTGTGTGTGTGTGTGTGTTTGTGTGATTCATTTGTTTGTGGGGATGTATCTGGGTGTGTTTGTGTGTGGGAATGTGTATGGGTATGTGTTTGTCTTTGTGTATGGGAGTGTTTGTGTGGGGTGCTGTGTGTTTATGTGGGATCATGTGTGTGTGTGGGATCATGTGTGTGTGTGAGAGAGTGCTTGTGTGTAGAAACATGTGTGTGTGGAAATATGTGTATGTGGGAGTATGTGTGACGAGCATGTGTGTGTATGAGATTGTGTGTGTGAGAGCGTGTGCGAACGAACGTGTGTTCATGAGTGGGTGTGTATGCGAACATGTGTGCATGTGTGTGTGTGTGTGTGAGAGAGCTTGTGGGTGTGTGAGTGCAAGTGTGGATCTGTGTGTGAGAGTGTGTGTGCACAGGTGTGCGTGTGTCTGTGCTGGTAGGCATTGTGGGGGACTGGGCATGTGTATGTGCGTGAAACCCTTTGTGTCTTGGGGTATGTCTGCACAGTTGTGTGTGTCGAGTGTGTTAGTCTGTGTATGCATACACGTGTATATGTGTGTCTGCGTGCATCTGCTTCAGGTGGTATTATTACACTCATTATAACACTGAAACATTATTAACACACTGTCCGTCAGTTCCACTCTCTGGCCTCAGCTGACAACTCAAGAGCACTCTGCAGTGCAAATGAGCTGGAATAGTGTGAATGACATATACCTAAAAGCCAAGGGTTTGTTATGAGGTCGATGAACACCTATCAATCAAATCGCATTCCACTTCTGATATAAAAAGGCACTGCTATTCCCTGAGGACAAATCCTCAGAATTTGCAGTGACAGTGTGTTGGGAGATGTATTTTTTTTCTCTGTTTCCGACAGCTACTACTTTCGGTTGTCTAATGGGAGAGACTTTAGGGACATGGGGATGGGTGGGGATGAACTTAGATTTTATGGTGGTAAACGTTAAATGGTCAATAAGATGTATGTTGTACACCTCTTACAATTTTCATTCACTTGCCCATTTGTACATACATTTTGCAATTGGAGTCATGCAACAGGTGTCCATAAACAGAGGGCACGGTGCTCACCCATTTACAGACCCACTGAAAATCGGTCCAGCAAGAAGTCAGACATCAACGGGAGGGATTCTCACCACCCATGGCCCCCTGCAACCCTCTGATTCTTGACTGTTGGTTGCCAAGGGATTGGGGGCAGGGTGATGTAATATTTTTTCTTTATTCTTTCCTGGGATGTGGGGGTCGCTGACAGGGCCAGCATTTGTTCCCCATCCGTAGTTTTTTTTGGGGAAAAATATACTTTATTCATAAAATATCTGGAAGAACATTACAAAACATTTCTAAATGGCCATCACAAAAAGTACAATCAGATTCAACTTTTACACATGGATCACAAGGTGCTTCAATACAATCAATGAATATTACAGTAATTTCAATATGGTCATTACAGACAGTGCAGTGGGATTGGACTTATCGACATACATCATGTTGCACTTTGAGGTGCTTCAATACAATTATGAAAAATTTAGTATTCAATACAGGCATTCATTGTGAGCTGTCCAGCCCAAGGGGCTCCCAACATTTCCCAGTCCCTCGGTGCACTGTGGCAGAAAGGTCTTAGACAGCGACCTTTCCCCGTTGTGCCTTTGCAGCGGCTGTCCCAAGCTTTAGTGCGTCCCTCAGCACGTAGTCCTGGACTTTGGAATGTGCCAGTCTGCAACACTCGGTTGGGGACAACTCTTTGCGCTGGAAGACCAACAAGTTTCGGGCAGACCAAAGAGCGTCTTTCACCGAGTTGATGACCCTCCAGCTGCAGTTGATGTTTGTCTCGGTGTGTGTCCCTGGGAACAGCCCATAGAGCACAGAGTCCTGTGTCACACAACTGCTCAGGATGAACCTTGACAGAAACCACTGCATCTCTCTCCAGACCTTCTTTGCAAAGGCATAATCCACAAGGAGGTGAACAATGGTCTTGTCCCCACCACAGCTGCCTCGAGGGCAACGTGCAGAGGGGGTGAGACTCCTGGCGTGTTGGAAGGATCTGATGGGGAGGGCCTTTCTCACCACCAGCTAAGCTACTTCTTGGTGCTTGTTGGAAAGTTCTGGAAATGAGGCATTCTGCCAAATGACTTTGACAGTCTGCTCGGGGAACCATCCCACAGGATCCACCCTCTCCTTTTCCCGCAGGGCCTCTAAGACGTTACGTGCCGATCACTGCCTGATGGACTTGTGGTCATATGTGTTTCTCTGAATAAATATTTCCACGAGGGACAGGTGGTACGGCACGGTCCAACTACTTGGAGCGTTCCGCGGCAGCGTGGCCAGACCCATCCTTCGCAACATCTCAGCATGTAGTGACACTTGATGTTTGCGTACCGAGGGTCTACGCACAGCTTGACGCAGCCGCACACAAAGTTGGCCATCAGTATGAGGGCGATGTTGGGCACGTTTTTTCCCCCTTTATCTAGAGGCTTGTACATCGCGTCCCTGCGAACACGATCCATTTTCGACCTCCAGATAAAGTGGAAGATGGCTCGGGTGATCGCCATCGCGCAGGAGTCTGGAATGGGCCAGACCTGTGCCACGTACAGCAACAGCGAGAGTGCCTCACACCTGATGACCAGGTTCTTACCTGCAATGGAGAGGGAGCGTCGCTCCCACATGCCCAGTTTTCTTTTCACCATAGACACTCGCTCCTTCCAGTTTCTAACACATGCCCCGTCCCTCCGAACCATATCCCCAGCACCTTCAGGCCGTCAGCCCTGACAGTGAAGGGGAAAAAGGATCGGTCAGCCCAGTTCCCAAAGAACATGGCCTCACTCTTCCCACGATTTACCTTGGCTCCTGAGGCCAGTTTGAACTGGTCGCAGATGTGGATCAGTCTGTGCACCGACAGCGGATCCGAGCAGAAGATGGCGACATCATCCATGTACAGAGAGACTTTGACCTGAGTGCCTCCACTGCCTGGGATTGTCACTCCTCTTATGCCCAGATCCTTCCTAATGGACTCAGCAAAGGGTTCTATGCAACACACAAAGAGGACAGAGGAGAGAGGGCAGCCCTGCCTGACTCCAGATTTAATAGGAAAGCTTTCTGATCCCCATTCATTGATTGAGACTGCGCTACTGATGTTTGTGTAGAGCAGTTGGATCCAGTTGGGGATTCCCTCCACAAACTCCATTTTAGAGAGCACATCCACCATGTAGGTGTACAATACTCTGTCAAAGGCCTTCACCTGATCCAGGCATAATGAGGCAGGTGTCCACACCCCTGTTCTGTACATAGGCAATCGTATCCCTGAGCAGCACGAGGCTGTCCGACATCTTCCTGCCTGGCACAGTGCAGGTCTGGTCAGAGTGGATCACCAACTCCAGAGTGGACTTGACCTGATTGGCAGTGACCTTGGACAGAATCTTATAGTTCACATTCAACAGTGAAATGGGTCGCCAATTTCTAATTTCCTCCCTTTCCCCCTTCTGCTTGTAGATGAAGGTGATGATACCTTTCCTCATGGATTCTGACATGCTGCCGGCCAGGAGCATACTCTCATACACTTCTAGCAGGTCTGGGCCCAATCTAGTCCCACAGAGCCGAATACAACTCTGCCGGCAAGCCATTGCTTCTGAGAGTTTTACTCTTCTCGAAGGACTCAAGGGCCTTAGTCAGTTCGTCAGGAGTTAAAGATTTGTCCCCCCCATCCGTAGTTGCCCTAATTAAACTGAGTGGTTGCTAGACAATTCATGAGAGCAGGTAAGAATCAATCGCTTTGCTGTGCGTCTGGAGTCACATGTAGGTCAGACTGGGTAAGAATGGCAGATTTCCTTCTCTAAAGGGCATTTGTGAACCAGATGGGTTTTTTACAACAATGATAGATGTCACGGTCACCATTATTGAGACAAGCTTTATATTCCAGATTTCATAATTGAATTTAAATTCCACGAGCTGCCGACCCCAGAGCCTTAGCCTAAGCCTTGAAAATACTGGACCAGTAACGTTAGCACCACGTGCTCTCAATGAAAACTGGGCAGTTTGGCAGTTAAAATCATCATGGTTACTTGCCTTGAAGTTGTTAGGGTCTATCGATTTAACCTGCTCTTCTGAACAAGCTGCAGGGCCACTTGCCGTAAAGCTGGGGGCACTGGGGGGGGAAGCAAGTCAGGGGGTCAGTGTGGGGGGTGGTGGTGGTAGGGGGAGTGGGGGTGTAGGCGGGGGGGCAGGTGGGGCGGTGGGAGGGGTGGGGTGGGCGGTGCGGCAGTAGGGGGGTGGAGGTTGGAGTGGGGAGGTTGGGGGGTCTGGGCGGTGGGGTGCAGGAAGTGGAGTCCTGCTTCAAGTATGCATGTTGCGCCCCAGGGATGTCAATTTTAACTTGGGCCTCAGTAAGTGAGGAGTTTCAGGTTTACCACCAGGATAACCTAGGATGGAAGAGGATTAGTCATCCAAGAAATCATCTGATCTTTACCTCAAACCCATTTATCCGCTTTTGATCTATATCCTTTGATACCTAACAAAAATCTATCAAACTCAGTCTTCAAAGCTCCCATAGTCCTTCATGGTCTTTCATGGAAGAAAGTTCCATATTTCCGTTACCTGTGAGTGAAAATATGCTTCCTGATTTCCCTCTCAATTTGCTGAGCTCTGATTTTAAGAACATGTCACCTTGTTTTTGCTTTCTCCGAACATAAACCATGGTTGTGATCCATGACGCAAATAACAACATAGATAAGAGTGGGAAAGAGGTTCTGCTGAGGGAGTTTGAGAAGGTTGGGCACAAATTAAGAAACAGAACCTCAACAGTAATAACCTCTGGCTTACCGACTGAGTCGAGTGAAAATTGACATCGAGACAAGCAAATTCACAGGGTGCAGATACATGACTAAAAGAGTGTTGTGGAACATAGTGGGGATCAATTAATAAGGCATTGACAGCAGTGGCTGTTCCATTAGGATGATTCCACCTAAACCGGGCTGGGATCAGTAGATCGAGTAACCAAGGCAACAGGTTGGGCTTTCAACTAACAAAGGGGAGTTAGGGAGCAGGGTTGGGGTAAGGTTAAATTTACTGTAGGTTGCGGCATATAAATTGACCTTTGAAGTCTCCAAAAATCCTTCCAAAAATGGGGGTCAACTTATACCCCATGTATAAAATGTGAACGGCTAGTGTTGGTGTGCATGGTGTCCATTTTGAAATGCAAAAAAAAAAACCTATCACTGGAAATTCATATTAAATTAACATGGCTTGGTTCATTGAATAATTCTACAAAGACACCTTTAGCCATAACCAAAGCATTTTGAAACCCATTAAATTCGTTATCTTCAGCATCTGGTACAAAGTTCATCAAATTCATTCTGAGTTACTTTGGCTGTGGCATCATTGTAAGGGTCCCACTCTGGATCAGATATGGTGCTTTTGCTTTCTGAATCATACCCCCAGAACAAGTAATCTTCCTCTCCATCCATTGAATTGGATATTCCACATTTTTTGAACAATCTGATGACACTTTCTGCATTAATAGCATCCCACGGTTTGATTATGAAACCCATACAAAAGATCGCATATATTTCCATTCTTTGTGAAGGTTTTTTCTCCATTAACCATCTATCTATTGCATTCATAGAATCTTAGAATCATAGAAAGTTTACTGCACAGCAAGAGGCCATTTGGCCCATGGTGTCTGCACGGCCAGAAAAATGAGCCCCCCAACTTAATCCCACTTTCCAGCATTTGGCTTGTGGCCTTGCAGGTTATGGAAATTGAGTTGTGTATCCAAACACCTTTTTGAATGAGTTAAGGGTTTCTACCTCTGCTACTCTTCAGGCAGTGACGTCCAGAGCCCCACAACCCTCCTGGTGAAAAATGTTTTTCTCATCTCCCCTCTAATCTTTCCACCAATCACATTAAGCTTATGCCCCCTAGTTACTGATCTCTCTGTTAAAATAAATAGACCCTTAACCCCATCCACTCTATCCCGGCCCCTCACAATTTTGTACATCTCAATCAAATCTCCCCTCAGCCTCCTCTGTTCCAAGGAGAACAACCCCAGCCTATCCAAACTTTCCTCACAGCTGCAATTTTCCAGTCCTGGCAACAGCCTTGTAAATCTCCTCTGTACCCATGCTAATGCAATTATATACTTTCTGTAATGAGGTGACCAGAACTGCACACAGTACACAAGTTGTGACTGAACTAATGTTTTATATAGTTCCAGAGTAACCTCCCTGCTCTTATATTCCATGCCTCGGCTAATAAATGAAAGGATTCCTTATGGATTCTTAACCACCTTATCAGCCTGTCCTGCTACCTACAGGGATCTGTAGATATTCACTCCAAGATCCCTCACTTGCTCCGCACCTCTCAGTATTTCCCCACTGATTATACAACCCTTTGCCTTGTTTGACCTCCCCAAATGCATAACCTCACACTTCGCTGGGTTGACTTCCATTTGTCACTTTTCTGCCCACCTGATCTGTCCATTGATATCTTCCTGCAGTCTACAGCAATCTTCCTCCTTATCTACCACACAGCCAATCCTTGCATCACCTGCAAACTTCTTGATCATTCCCCCTACATTTATGCCCAATCATTAATATAGACCACAAAAAGCAGGGACCATAGTATTGAGCCCTGCGGAACCACACTGGAACCAGCCGTCCAGTCACAAAAACACCCATCAACAATTACCCTTTGTTTCCTGCCACTGAGCCAATCTTTTATCCAGCTTGCTACATTCCTCCGATCTCATGGGCTTTTATTCCTTTAACCAATCTGTCATGTGGGAACTTGTCAACAGCCTTGCTAAAATTCAGGTAGATAACATCAACTACACTGCCCTCATCAATCCTTCTTGTTACTTCCTCAAAAAATTCAATCAAATTAGTCAGACACCACCTTCCCTTAACAAATCCATGCTGATTATCCGTGATTAATCATGCCTTTCTAAGTGACAGTTTATCCAATTGGTTCCAATAATTTTCCCACTACCAAGGTCAGACTGACTGGCCTGTAATTATTCGATTATCCGTCCCTCCCTTTTTAAACAAAGGTACAATGTTAACACAGCACCTCACCTGTCAGGGTAGACATAGTATTTGAATGGCTTGTTGAAACACATATCCAAAAGTATGGAGGTTAGACCTCTTGTTATAACTGCAATATGCGAGTTATTTCTTCATGGGTGCCCCTTGATCTTATCAGTTATTGGGATCTGAACATGTCCCATGCTAATAAGCTGCATGCTTTCTGTAGGCCCCGGGCCGCCTATTTCACACGTTAACAATCCAGAACTTCACTTTATCCTCATCCATCCTGCTGTTGTCATGGGCACCCCCAAAAAACCCCAGCAGGGAACTTAATTCCAGGCCTGGTTTCATGTTTGAAAGTTACCAAAGGGTTTAATTTTGTTCTGTTAGCCACGCAGGCTGGCACCACCGTGAATCATGTCTTCTCACATTCTGTGGTTTCCACAAGAACAGTTTTCGAACCCTTCCACTCCATAGTTTGGTTGCTTGGCATATTGAAATTCTTGGGCGTTTCATCCATGTTGTTGATGTGGTAGAATAGGTGTTCGGCTTCTTGCCGCCGGTATGCCGATGAGTCGCTGGAAACTGGTCATTTTGGCATCGAGGTATTTTGGTAGTCTCTGAGTGAATTTGCTCTTCTGCCACAAGACTAGACATTTTTTTTGTTCCATAAAGTGGCTACACCAACTAGTTGCTGCTCTGAGGTCTTTTGCTGGACTCAGGGTTTGGTTTGGCCCCCTTTAAGTGCATACATATACGCACTGCATTTCTAGAGACAATGTAACCATTCTGACAACTTTCGAGGACCAATTCCAATGCACGCTTCTCAAGATGAGGCCAGCGGCTGGTCTCTGTTGCGATGCCTCATTGGGTCTCAGGTGTCTCCTCCAGGGCGGATTCGTCCTCCTTTCGTTCCCCCACCAGTTTTTCATTCATACCGAATTCCCTCGCTGCAGCAGTTATTTCACAAGTTAACAAATGTTACAGTTTTTAACCTGAAAGAAGCTTCTCACTTCATTATTTTGTTGGAAGATTCAGTTCTCTTCGTCACACGGGGTCTGCTTCATGTGGGAGTGTCTTCAACTTCTGCAAATCTTTGTAACCCAGCCCATATCACCTGCTCGATTCCCGACACCCAGGCACAAGGTATTGGTAAGAAAAGCATGCATTTGTGGACTGACTCAACTTATACGCTGTGATCTACAGTATAAGTCAGAAGACGAATGCAGAGCAGTGTAGCGACCTTTTTGTTTCTTTCTTACATTCATTTATGCAACGTGATTTTTGCTGGCTAGGCCAGCGTTTATTGCCCATCCCTAATTGCCTTTGAGAAGGTGGTGGTGAGCTGCCTTCTTGAACCGCAGCCGTCCATGTGGTGTAGGTACACCCACAGTACTGTTAGGGAGGGAGTTCCACGATTTTGGCCCAGTGACAGTAAAGGAATGGCGATATATTTCCAAGTCAGGATGGCGAGCGACTTGGAGGGGAACTTGCAGGCGGTGGTGTTCCCATCTACCTGCTGCCCTTGTTTGGGTAAAATCAAGCAGGATGTCAGGAAGGGACAGAGTTTGATTATAGTAATAAGTCAACAAAGGCCACATCAGGAAAAAATAGTAGGAAGTTAAAATTAAAGATGTTATATCACTTATGTTCAATGCATTCATGAAAGAATCAAGGATAAATGAGCCTGATCTAGTCACCATTGTAGAGTTGCAGTGTAACCAAGGTTGTGATCTAAATATTCCAGGGTTATGTGACTTATATAAAAAAGGATAGCCACCTGAGGATTCGCAGGGTTTTGAAAATCAGCAAAGGATGACCAAGAAATTGATAAAGAGGACAAAAATAGAATATGAGAGAAAATCAGCAAGAAGATAAAAAACATAGGCAGAGACAGAAGAAATAATACTATACAATTAGGAAATGACAGCGACATTAAACAAATAGTTTACATTTGTCTTCATGGAAGAAGACACAAAACAGAGTTTCCCAAAGATTGTGGGATCCAACAATCTAATTAGAATGATGAACTTAAAGTAATTAAAATCAGTGAGGAAAATGTAACGAAAAATGTAATAGTATTAAAAAGTAGTAAGCCAAAAGCTGTGAGGAGGATACAAAGCGATTGAAAAGAGATTTAAACCAGTTAGGTGATTGAACAGGAAGGTGAAGGAAGTACGACATTATTTATTCTGGTAGGGAGAATGGAGAAGCATTTTTTGTTAAAGTTGAGAGCTCAGTAAATGCTCGTATGCAAAAGGATTTGGGGGTCTTTAGACATAATTTACAGAAAGTTTACATCAGGTCCAACAAACAATTAGAAAAGCAAATGGTATGTGCTTGAATGAGATTGACAGACTGGGTGCAGGGATGATACTTCCTCTGGCTGGGTAGTCTAGAATTAGGGGTCACAGTCTCAGGATACGAGGTAGACCATTTAGGAATGAGACGAGGAGAAGCTTCTTCATTCAGAGGGTGGTGAACCTATGGAATTCTCTGTTGCAGAAGGCTGTGGAGGCTGAGTTACTGAGTACATTTAAGAAGGAAATAGATAGTTTTCTGGACTCTAAAATGTCAAGGGTTATGGGAACAGTGCAGGAGTGACGGCATTGAGATAGAGGATCAGCTATGATCATATTGAATGGCGGAGCAGGCTCGAAGGGCTGAATGACCTACTCCAGCCTCTATTTCCAATGTTTCTATGTTAGCTTTTATTGTAAGATGTTTGGAGTATAAGACTATTTAAATTTTGCTGCAAGTGTACAGGGTTTTGAAGAGATCACACATGGAGTACTGTGAACAGTTTCAGCCTTCTTAACTAAAGGATATACTTGCCTTGGAGGGAGTACAACCAAAGTTCACAAGATTGATTCCTGGGATGAGAGGGCTCTCTATGATGTGAAATTGAGTAAATGGGCCTATATTGTTTGGAGTTTAGAAGAATGAGAGATGATCTCATTGAAACCTACGAGATTTATTGAGAGCTTGACAGGGTAGATGCTGAGAGGTTGTTTCCCTTGGCTGAAGAAGTAAGGGGTCAGCCATTTAGAATAGGTATGAGGAGAAATTCCTTCATTCACAGGGTTGCAAAGCTTTGGAACTTTATAGCCCAGAGAGCTGTAGATGTTGTATACGTTGTAGATGTATACTGTAGAGTATACTCAAGATAAAGATCGATAGGGTTTTGGGCATCAAGGTATTTATGAATAGGGTGGGAATGCGGAGTTGATGTAAACATTCACCCATGATTTTACTGAATAGTGAAGGAGGCTGGAGCACCCATATGACCTGCTGCTGCTCTTATTTCTCGCATTCTTATGTTCTATCTAGTCTATTGAATCCTGTTACCATTTTAAAGACCTCTCTTTGATTACTCCTCAATCTTTCATACACATGGAAATTAAAACCAAGTTAATGCAACATGTCCTCATAACTCATCGCTCTAAGACTTCTTTTCCATGATAGTGTCAGTAAAAGAAATTTGCAGAACTTCCAACATGGAAACATGCCATTCAATCTAACCAGTCTATGTTGGCTTTTACCCTCTATACATGCAAATATTTCTAACCATGTTTACCTGCTCTGTTCCCCTATTGCTTCCTTCACCTATCCAATCTTGAATGTTGGCAGAGCTTCTGCCTTAATCAATAAACTTGAAAGTGAATTCTACAGTCTCACTTCTCATTGTGTCAAGAGGTTTCCCCTGCTCTTTCACCTAAATCTCTTACATTTAATTCTATAGCTGTAGCTGCTGGTCCAAGGCCGCTTAACTACTGGAACTAGTTTGCTTCTATTTATCTTGTCCAAACAGTTCATAATTTTATAGAATTAAAGGAAAGTTATAAAGTTCACCTATGTCTTGGTTCAAACCTACTGCCCATTAGGAATCGTAGGTGATGATCTTCCTATTGAAAGGAAGAATATTTGTGGTTCTGGTTGCAAGGAAAGGTTTTCAGCATGTTGGATGAGATGGACAATTCAATTTCCTGATGTAACTGTCCAACACCATTTGGAAAGGCAAAGAGTTATGTAAGGCTTTTGGAATAACTCTAGTGTTTAACAGGTCTCAGAGAAAGTTTCCTGAATTCTTGGAGGAATTGCTGTTAGCGAGGTAATACTTAATCTGTGGTAAGAAGCTAGGGGCACAATTTTGCCGTCAGTGAGCAGGGGGTGGGGCCTGCTTGCTGACGTGTAAAATGACAGGCGGTGACGTCAGGTGGAACCCCCGATGTCACCCCGTCCCATTTAGATTTTCAGGAAGGTGGGGGCGCAGCAAAATCAGCTGCGGGCCCGCTGACCTGTCAATGGCCAATTGAGGCCATCGACAGGATCATTTAAACAATTAAAGGACCTGCCCCTCCAACCTTAAGGCTGGCGGGTCAGCTAGGAGCCTCCGGCGGCAATAGAGAAAACATGAAACCTCATCCAGCGGCGGGATGAGGTTTCATGCAGTTTTTTAAAGTTTAATAAAGTTTTACTGTAATTTATGAACATGAGCCATCTCATGTGACATTGTCACAAGAGGGGGACATGTAAGGGATTTTTATTTTTTATTTTTAATCTTTTTAAAAGTGTAAGTGATCTCCCTGAGGCTGCACTTAGCCTCAGGGAGATGTGCGCTGTTTCGAGCGCATGCGGGAAAGAGCACACTCTGGCTTTTGGGGAATCCCCCCCTCACCTGCACAGGGAGCGCATAGCGCTTCCCACCGGACGTCACGCTGGACGGTCCGTAATTGGCATGCCCACTTAAAATGGTGGCGGGGCCTGCTTCTCCGGCGGGGATCGTCTCCCCGCCTGCCGGGGATTGGGTAGGGCCCGCCCGCCCAGCAGGCAGAAAATTCTGCCCTAGAAGTCTGATCGAAGTGATGCCAACAAGTTGGGTGGAAATAAAAATAAATTTAAAAATTAAGTGTTGAAATATTGATGTCGAAATTGGATCTCATTGCATCTGTTTTATGGGTGTAACATGGGTGGCATTCTGGTCAATTTCAGGGGCTTACATCCCAGACATAGACCGGGATTTTCTGGTGGGACTCGCCATGGGCAATGTGACAGCCCAGCCAAAGGTCCATTGACTTTCGGTGGGACTGGATGGTCCCGGCAGTGGGTGGGGCTGTAAAATCCCACTCATGGTGTTCTTTTCATTCTTTCATGGGAGATTGGCATTGCTGGCAAGGCCAGTATTTGTTGCCTATTCCTAATTGCCCTTGAGAGGCTGATGGTGAACCATCTTCTTGAACCATTGCAATTCATCTTGTGCAGGCACTCCCACACTGCTGTTAGGAAAGGAGTTCCAGAGTTTTGCAACAGTGAAGGAACAGCAATATAGTCCCAAACTAGGATGGTGTGTAGCTTCGAGGGGCAATTTCAGATGTTGGTGTTCCCAATCGCCTCCTGCCCCATCCTTCTGGGTGCTGGAGGCTGCGGGCTTAGAAAGTGCTGTTGAAGGACCCTTGGTGAGTTGCCACAGTGCATCTTGTATATGATACACACTGCTGCCACTGTGCGTCGGTGGTGGAGGGAGTGAATGTTTAAGGTGGTGGATGGGGTGCCGATCAAGCAGACTGCTTTGCGCTGGATGGTAATGAGCTTCTTGAGTTTTGTTGGAGCTGCACTCATCCAGACAATTAGAATGTATTCCATCACACTCATGACTTGTGCCTCATAGATGGTGGACAGGCTTTGGGAAGTCAGAAAGTGAGTTATTCTTGTCATGAAGGTATTAATGTATATAATATTATTGGAAAATATTTTTATTATAAAATAAACATTTACCTGTGGGTATGTCTTAATTGGATTAAAGCAAGCCAGTCTGGGTGCTTTGATGTGTACTGGTTTTGAGATGTAAGAGGGGTAGAGTGCATTTGCATTTTTTGAATAGGGCATTCAAGAAGCGGGGTGAAATCTGACACCTAGCTAGCAGAGACCAAGCAATGTTTATATTACTAATAAAGTTGGAACTGTGAACGGGGTTTTATTGTTAGAAGAGGTGGAGTTCAAAGAGACTGGTGATTTAATGAAAATTTTCAATTCAATTGAATTTTCACATTCAATGAGATGTGCTGGATATAACCGATACCGGTTTTATATATGTGGGGCAGAGGCAATGTAGGATCAAAGTAGCTGTCAACCTACAACTGTCTCCACAGGAACCAAAGTGAGAGGAACCTCATTTTGAATTCATAAGGTGAAAATGCTTTGCCTGGTGTCCGGTTAAGTCTGTGGGTTGCTGTTGCCTTAATGGAGATTAATTTGGGAATTTGTTACAAATTATGATAGTAATTTGTAGCCATGTGTATATATTTAACTCATGTAAATTAATAAAATGTTTCTTTTAGTTTAATACAAAACCCCTCGAGCACTGGTGGCCTGATTCCTGAATTTAGAGTTACATTTCAAACATACCGCTTAAACATATAGGTTATGACAGTTGTTTAAAGTTTCTCTCTGAGATTTTTAAATAACTCAGCTTTACCAACTACTGGGTTATAACATTCTCTGCAGAATTCCCAGCCTCTGACCTGCTCTTGTCAGTTCAATTAGGTTCAGTGTCAGAGATCTCTAAAATGGATTCCCAGTATGAGTGATGAGTGTGGATTTACTGCCAGCCTTCAAATAAAGGAGCTTGACAGGTTTCTGCAACTGGAAGACATCACAAGTTATGCTTTGGCTGACTGTGATTTGTGCTGGCAGGTACTGCTAGCTTATGGATTACTGCCCGTTTACTTTGAGGATCAGAGGGAATGCCCTGGCATGTTTTCCCTGATTTGGACAAAGGTTTTCTTTCCTGTGCTTCTTTCGTTCTCACACAAGATGACATGGGCATGTGGGTACATGATGGTCCATGTCTGCTGAACCATATTTATATAGGACAGGCTGGGTGGACACGCTGGTCTTTTCTTATTCCTCTTCTTCACGTGTCTGTGTAGGTGAGAGACAAGTGAACTGTCCAACATACGGAAGGTGAAATTTATTCCTTCTCATTTTTGGATGCAGTGCCACTATCTGCAGCATGCCCATTTCTGTTCAGGCTGAGGAATTCTGAGTATCCATTACCCTAGATATAAGCATTCCTGCATTTCTCAGTAGCTTTAGAGACAGAAAATTTGTCTACCCACCTCATCGGAATGATTTCAGCATGAGTGTCAACGCATCTACTGCTGGTCTCTTCTTCTGAATGCACACAGTGGGAGTCACCAGCCACCTTGCTGTAGACCCCGTGGTACAGGCAGCCTGCATGTTCATAAAAGAGAGATAGACTAAGTATTGCTGCAAGGGAAATTCATGCAAACTGAACACCATGTCAGGCAGAGAGCTCCAGAACTGATTGGTGTAGCCCTGGAAACATTAGTAATGGAGCCAGACAAGAGGAGAGATGCCATGGTCCCACAGGGGCCCAGGAGACCCTCAAGAACTATCCTCAGGACAGATTGGAAGTACATGTCAAGAAGGTCAGTTCCTGGAGTTTGGAGCCAATGATGTGGCAGCAGTGCCACAAGAAGTGTATCAATCCCAAGTGGGTGATCTTCATCACCTGACATCTCCACCCACCGCAACGCCAGCCTCTCACGCTGCCCAGTTACTCACCCAGCAGCACCCCATGGCACTCACAACTCAGGCCTGACATCCACGTACTTCATCATACCCTCACGCATCTGCCAGTGCTGCCACCAGTCACACACCCACCACTTACTGCCATCGCATATCTCCAGATATTCAGGCACATCACGCAAACACAATATGACACAGCCATTGACATTCTGCTGCCTCTCTTGCTGGACAAGATGGCCCACAATAAGAGGGAGCAGAGCAAAACTGACAGGGGACAAGGATGCCGGCATCTCCTGAGACCTACGGAGAGATGGTTCTCTGCATCATGGGGCTGATAGTATCTGCCGTCTTGAATGTGAATATTTCTGGGTATACATTATTCTATTTATGATGAATTCTGAGTATCCATTACCCTAGATATAAGCATTCCTGCATTTCTCAGTAGCTTTAGATACTCACAGCCATGGTGATGGTTTTTTTTTTAAGTGTCAGAAACCTGGCTGACCAAAAATAAATTGGAGAGGTTTATAGAAAGTATGAACAGTTTCTTTTGATTGATGTAAGATTGCAGCAGGGAATACAAATCAGACCATTCATGTAATACAGCTTGTCTTATAAAAATAACTTCAAACCTGATGGAAGAGATAATAAACTGAGCTCGTGTTTTGTGTCCAAAAGAGAAATGCTCTGAACAATATAATGGACCAGATTTGGCAGTGGTAATGATGGCGAAGCCATCAGTGTTCACTGTCATTACATCACTGAAGTGACAGCAGCTTCTAGAGCTCGCATGTGCGCAGAGTAATGCAGAAATCCAGATGCTGCAGTCAGTAATTCTATGCTTCTCCAGAGGGAGCGCTGCAGATCCCCCCTCAGACGACAATCAATGGGAAATCATTGAACTGACCAGGACTTCCACTCTTACACTATTAGCCTCACTGTAAAAAGCCTTGAAAAATTTACAGTTTGTTGAATGATCTGTAACTGATTTTCAACAGCATACTAACTCAATTATCGATAATCCCCCTCACCGGCCCTGGAAGTGTAATTTTATATTAGTAAAATTCAAAGTTTCTCCACAACAATAAAAACCAACACATTTTTATAGTTAAAAACACAGAGATACAGAGATAAAAAGCTGTTCTGTTGAAGGGTCATGAGGACTCGAAACGTCAACTCTTTTCTTCTCCGCCGATGCTGCCAGACCTGCTGAGTTTTTCCAGGTAATTCTGTTTTTGTTTTACATTTTTATAGTTGTTTATGTTCATTTTAACTTGTACCCCAATCCAGAGCTTCCCAAAATGTAGGTCACGACCCCCAATGGGATGATATTCTGAGACAAGATTTTGTGGTGGCAAGCTCCCCGGACTGATTTCTGACAACTGCCCTTTAAATCCTCGTGTTTTTTAAATCAGTGGGTGTGGCCTAATGGACTGCTTTCTGAGGCCCGATTGCTGCTGCAAAAAAAGCCTGTGATTTGGATAGGTGTTTGTTTTGCTTTTGGAGAAACCCTGACTTTTCATCAGGTCCCCAACAATGAATCTGTCCCCTGTACCCCCCAACACCATCCCACCTCCCAACCTGCTCAGTCAAGAAGTACAGCACACCCCTCCCTCAGCAACTGAAGCCTGACTCCCCGGCCCCCAACACAATAGCTTTCATTTTCACTCTTGGGTCATATAATGTCTGGAAGATTAAAATGGAGTTCCACTGGAAAAAGGTTTGAGAAGCGCGACCATAATCCAATCATAATTTATCGTGCTATCTGAAAATTTAAATTAAAAGTGAAGGGTATTAAGTGCTTTTAACATCCTGTTGCCCTGTGTGTGAACACGTCAATATGATTGGATGTCCACCTGCTTGACATCAAGCCAAGAGATCCCCTTTACTTGATGCCAGATTCAAACTGCAATTTGGAAAGGAGACAGCCATGCCACAGATAATAATTCCCTGCTGACTGCAAAACCTAGGCCAATATTTCATTGAAAGAAAATATGCACATGTATTAGGAACATTTCCCAATGTCAGCACCCAGGCACAGAATCAGAATCGGTAAGGGTAATTAAAGGACTGTGTTATACGAAAGGGATTTTGAGCGATCATTGGGTTCTGTAGCTGTTGTTAGTTTGGCATGTCATAATATTTGAGTTTGAGTGTAATATGGATTCACCAAGGTCAGGTACTATCAGTGGAACTTATCAGAAACAAGCTCACTGCATGCTTTAATTGGCAAAGCTGTCAGGGCTTTGTTGAGGATGAAGTTTACATTTCTTCTCTGAAATGATGAAAAGATGCAGTGTTAATAAAGCCAGGAGAGCTTCAAAGTGTTCAGAACTAAAATGACTTATTACTCCCAAAGAGTGTCAATAAGTGGCCTGGAGCAGCTTTTTATATTCATCGCTGCACACCTCTAGCAGGCTCTGTAGACTAGAAGCAACATTTCATGAATAATAAGGTATGGCTGTCATTCTGGAAAGGCCTTGAGGCATGCTGCAAGTTGTTCCTATTCATTTAAATGTCATGCTCAATCAAAATAGATAAAAATATGAATAACAGACCCTCCAACGTGAACATTGACTCACCCAGGAAGCAGCATTATACTCATAGTTTGACCTCCTACCCTCACCTTTCCCAGGCACAAATCTAAATAATCACTTCACACTGGTCAATGACTTGGATTCAGATTGTCAATCATGGTCACAAATGAGGGAAATAAATAGAATTTTCAATTGGTCACTTGTTCCCAATAAAATTTGGATTAGGAGGTGTACATCCTACAGTGCACATGTGACAAATGCTGTTAAAAGGGTGTCTAAATGCGTGTGTTCTTACTTAGAATCTACTTTTCAACTTAATAAGACTTGCAACATTGAAGTTGAGAAATTGGACTCCACAGTGACGCTGGTGCCAGGGCTACGGAGACCCCAGACTGAAAGGAATGTTGGCAAGAATGTAGCCATGGCGCAGCCTGCATGAGTTGCATGCAGATTACATGGATCATGATATCAAACAATGCCAAATGCTTGTGGAAATGCAAATACTGCGGATGCTGGTAATCTGAAATAAAACCAGAAAATGTGGGATATAGTCAGCAGGTCTGACAGCATCTGTGGAGAGAGAACCAGAATTAACTTTTCGATCGATAACCTTTCACCAGAGCTGGAAAAATTTGGAAATGTAACAGGTTTTAAGCAAGCACATGTTACAAAAGCCAATTCACCCTCTCGTCGAGAGCAGAGGTCGGAATTCCAAGTCTCGACAGACCTTAGCATATGCGGAGCTGAAGCAGCCTACGCATGCGCAGTTCAACATTTTAAGTCCTTTGGGCGGAGGAGAGTTCCAGCACATTGCGGAGAAAAGAAAAATGGTGTGAAAAGCTGGGTCATGTGACCAAGAGAGGCACGCCATTGCAGATAAGAGTTGCAGGCAGGGAACAGGGAGCAGGAACAGGGAAAGCTCTCAAATGGAGAGATAGTTGATGCGTTGGTTCCAATTTTACAAAATTCATTAGATTCATGGAAAGTTCCATTAGATTGTGAAATAGATACTGTAACTCCTGCATTCAAAAAGGGAGGGAGACAGAAAGCAGGAAATTATAGGCCAGTTAGTTTAACATCTGTCATAGGGAAAATGTTAGAAGCTATTGTTAAAGACGTTATAAGAGGGGACTTAAATAAGTTCAAGGGAATCAGGCAGAGTAAACATGGTTTTGTGAAAGGGAAATCACATTTAACCAATTTATTGGAGTTCTTTGAAGAAGCAAAGTGGATAAAGGGGAACTGGTAGATGTACTGTATTTCGATTTTCAGAAAGCATTTGATAAAATGCCTCATCGAAGATTATTGTGGAAAATAAAAGCTCATGGTGTAATGGGTAACATATTGTCATGGGCAGAAGATTGGCTAGCTAACAGGAAATAGAGGGTAGGCATAAATGGGTTGTTTTCTGGGTGGCAGGATGTGATAAGTGGTGTGCCATGGGGATCAGTGCTGAGGCCTCAACTCTTTACAATTTATATAAATGATTTGGCTGAAGGGACCAATGGTATGGTTGCTAAATTTGCTGATGACACAAAGATAGGTAGGAAAGTAACTTGTGAAGAGAACATAAAGAGGCTACAAAAGGATATAAATAGGTTAGGTGAGTGGGCAAAGATCTGGCAAATGGAGTATAATGTTGGAAAATGCGAGGTTGTCCATTTTGGCAGGATGAATGAAAAAGAAGCATTTATCTAAATTATGAGAGAATGCAGAGTTCTGGGATGCAAAGAAATCTGGGTCTTCTAGTGCATGGATTGCAAAAGCTTAGCTTGCAGGTGCAGCAAGCAATTAGCAAAGCTAATAGAATGTTATCATTCATTACAAGGGGAATTGTATACAAGACTAAGGGTGTTATGCTTCAGTTATACAAGGCACTGATAAGACCATATGATGAAACCATATGTGGAGTACTGAGTACAGTATTGTTTTCCTTATTTAAGAAAAGATGTAAATGCATTAGAAGCAGTTCAGAGAAAGTTTACTAGATTAATACCTGGAATGGGCAGGTTGTCTTGTTAGGAAAGGTTGGATAGGCTGGGTTTGTGTCTGTTGGAGCTTAGAAAAGTAAGAGGTGACTTGATTGAAACATATAAGATCCTGAGGGGACTTGACAGGGTGGATGTGGGAAGGATATTTCCTCTTGTGGGTGAATCTAGAACTCGGGGTCATTGCTTCAAAAGTAGGGGTTGCCCATTTTAGGGCAGAAATGAGGTTAAATGTTTTCTCTCAGATGGTTGTGAGACTTTGGAATTCTCTCCTTCAAAAGGTGCTTAAGGCAGATTCCCTTGAATATTTTCAAGGCAGAGGTAGATAGAATCTTGATAAGTAAAGGATGAAAGGTTATAGGAGTAGGCGGGAATGTGAAGTGAAGATTAAAATCAGATCAGCCATGCTCTTATTGAATGGCAGAGCAGGCTTAAGTAGGTAGCCTACTCCTGCTCCAAATAAGTACGCTTGTGTGTACGTATGAATGTCTCAGAAGAGGACTGAGGACAGAGACAGGAAGAGACCCCAGTCAAGTCAAAAAGAAAGAGGAGCAGAGAAAGGCTCCAAGCAGGAAAAGGGCTGCAGTTGTCAGACTTTAAGTTTAGAGGGCTCAGGAGAAACCCTGGTAACTGAAGGGAGAGGCAACAGAAGGTTGGTGACTTGGTTGACCATTGGGGCAAAGGTACCCCTTTGGAGCAATAGTATTCTGCTCATTGTAGATGAAGAGCTGAAGTTGTGCTTGTGAGTTGGTGCTTGAGTGCAGGCTTGGGAATCCAGGGGAATGGAATAACAGGGGACGAGTTTAGAATCCTGTGAGGTGGGTCTTTGTTAATGTCACCTGAGTTGGAGCAACTTTTCGAGAGAATTCCAAGTTTAGATCTTCGAAGGTGAAGCTGGAATCCTTCATGAGAGAGACAGAGTTTCAGTGAGTTTGGGTAACTCACAGTGTTTACTGACATCTGGGTAGGTTGTTGAGAAATCCATTGACTCTCTCTTGGCTGCATTTGGCATTTAGCGTGCAGTGTGATGTGTTTGACCACAGCTTGCCTGTTAATTCATATGTACCTCATATTGACCCTGAATGTTAGAGTATAAGGTAGATATTGTAAGTCATTTTATTTTCTGACCTTGTGTAGTAAAATTTATTTTTGTTTGCTTAAAACCCGTGGAATTTTGTGACATTATTCTCTGAGCAAGTGTCTTGAATCTCAAACATAGTCTACTTTAAACAAAGCGTTATTGGTCCCTAACAGGATCCTAACAGGTCTGGCCCAGGATCATAACATACAGAAACAGGAAAAGGAAGAGGGGTAGCAAAGAACAGTTGGGAAAGTGTGGGATAATGTGGAAGTCAGGAGAGATTAAATGATAAAGGAGATGACGGCGCAAGCCAAAATTGGGATGGTTATAGGACAGGCAAAGAAACTAAAGATAAGAAAAACAGTAAATGCTGGAAATACTCAACAGGTCTGGCAGCATCCATAGAGGGAGAAAGAGAATTAATGTTTAAGGTCAAGGCAAGGTTTCCATTTCTCTCTCCACAGATGCTGTCAGACTGTTGAGTATTTTCAGCATTTTCTGCTTTTAATGAAAAAAAAATCACCATTATGGGGAAAGAGCAGGGGGACTGGGAGTAATTGGGTAACTCTAAAAAGCCACAAGCATGATGGGCTACATGGCCTCCTTCTGTGCTGTAAGATTTGGATTTCATAAGAGACAGAGAGAGGTGTTTGAGGCTGGATTTGAGAGTGTACTCACCTCTTAGTGTGCATTGTGAAAATTAAGAAGTGATACAATTGAGGCTTTTAAGATTGTTGAAAGGGTAGATTGAGAGAAACTTTTTCCTTTGGTGAGGATATCCAGAACTAGATTATGCTTAGTCTTAAAATTGGAGCTAGGTGATTCAGGAGTGAAGCTCAAAAGCACTTCCTTTACATGAAGGATAGTGGAAATCCGGAACCCTGTTCCCTAAAAAAAGGATTTTTGAGGCTGGAGGTTGACCCAACATTCCAAAACAGACTGACAGATTTTTGTTAGGCTAGATCTTTGACAAGGCTATTAAGAGTTACAGAACCAAGTCAGATAGTTGGAGTTAAGGTACTGATCAGGCATGATTGAATTTAATATTCCTGTGTTCTATGTACATGTGCACATATATGTTTTTTTGCTATTCTCTCATGGGATGTGGGGGTCACTGGCAAGGCCAGCATTTGTTGCCCACCCCTAATTGCCCTTGAACTGAGTGGCTTGCTAGGCCATTTCAGAGTCAACCAGGTCTGGAGCCATCTATAGGCCAGACCAGGTAAGAACTGCAGATTTCCTTCCCGAAAGGACATTAGTGAGCCAGATGGGTTTTTGTGCCAATTGATGACTGATGGTCAGGAGATTTGTATTCCAGATTTATTAATCGAATATAAATTCCACAAGCTGCTCTGGTCAGGTTTGAGCCCATGCTTTTAGAGTGTCAGGCTGGGTCTCTGGATTACTAGCCCAGTGACATTACCACTACACCACCATCTCCCTTGCAATCATGTCTGCAATCACGTATATATGCTCTTTTGAATGTATATAGCTGCTCAGCAGGATGACGAGAATAGCACAAAGATTTATTCATAGAAACATTATGCAGCTGCTGAAATGGAAAGGAGATGCAAAGAATTGTTTCAGGGCTGCGCTGGTGTGATCTGTGAGTGAGTGACTCCCTATGTGGACCATGATTATGGTGCCTCAGTTAACAAACAATTTCTACACCGACAACTGACACAAAACAATCTCGGAAGACAAAGAAAACCTCCGTAATTCAACTGCAACTGGCCCTCTGAGGTGTAAATAACACATATTAAAGCCAACTGCCCTGTGCAGGAGGGTTCTGCACTGGGGTTTAATCTATCCATCCAGCCCACAATACAATGTACACAGGGAACTGAGAAACTATATTGAGCAAAGAATCAACTTAAGGCAGCCCGTTGGAACATTATCTTTTCACCACGTTTCAACCTTAACAGATGGCAGCCTAGACCAACAAAATGAAAACCTCTTTTTTTTCCCGGTAGTTGAAAGGATTTTAAGTTAATTGAGTTTTGGTGCAGTTTCCACTCAGTTCCTTACCAGTCTATGTTGCAGCTCAAAGCTACTTGTAATGTATAGCAACAAGTGTCCAAATGCAGCAAGACCTAGACAACATTCAGACTTTGGGCTGATAAGTGGCAAGTAACTTTTGCGTCACACAAGTGCCAGGCAATGATCATCCCCAACAAAAGAGAATTTAACCATCTCCCCTTGACATTCAATAACATTACCATCGCTGAATTGCCCCATTGTCAACATCTTGGGTTTACCATTGACCAGAAGCTGAACTGGATTAGCCATATTAATACTGTGGTTACAAAAGCAAGTCAGAGGCTGGGAATTCTGTGGCATGTAACTCAACTACTGACTCCCCAAAGCCTGTCCACCATCTAAAAGGCACAAGTCAGGAGTGTAATGGAATAACCTTCACTTGCCTACAACACTCAAGAATCTTCACTCCATCCAGGAGAAAGCAACCTACTTGTTTGGCACCGCATCCACCACCTTAAACATTCAACCCCTATAACATCTATGGACATGGCAGCAGTGTGTGCCATCTAGGAGATACACCGCCGCATTTCACCAAGGCTCCTTCAACAGCACCTTCCAAACCCATGACTTCTACCACCTAGAAGGACAATGACAGCAGGTACATAGGAACACCATCACCTGCAAGTTCCCACATGATTTTCCTTTGACTTTTCCGAATCAATCCACATTTTTCCATGTAACAATTAATTCTATCCAGAATAATTGTTTCTAGAAGTTTCCCCACACCAAAGTTAAACTGACTGGTCTGTAATTGCAGGGCAGATCTTTGCAACCTTTTTTGAACAAGGGCGTAAGGTTTGCAATTCTCCAGTCCTCCAGCACCTCCCTTGAATCCACGGAGCATTGAAAGATCATTGCCAGTGCCTCTGCAATTTCAACTCTCACTTCTTTCAATATTTTTGGATGCATCTCATCTGGTCCCAGTACCTTATCAACTTTAAGCATTGACAGCGTAACCAATTCCTCCTCCTTAGCAATTTTAACTCCTTCTAGTGACTGAGTTTCCTTCTCTGTCACCATGGCCTAGGAAGCATCTACCTCATAGGTAAAGACAGATGCAAAGTTTTCATTTAACACCTCAGCTATGCCTCCTGCCTCTATTTATAACCCCCCATTTTGGCCCCTAATTGGCCCTACTGTGCCTTTTACCACCCTTCTATTATTAATGTGCTTATATTTGTAATGTACTTAGGGATTTCCTTTTTTGTCAGCTGCCAGTCTTTTTTCATAATCCCTCTTTGCTTTTTGTATTTGTTTTCTCACATCCCCTCTGAACCTTCTGTATTCAGCTTGGTTCTCAATTGTATTTGCTACCTAACACCTGTCGTAAGCACATGTTTTCTTTTTTAACTTTATTTCTATCTCCTTCGTCACCCAGGGAGCTCTGGATATGTTTGTCCTACCCTTCCCTTGTATACCTTAACTGTGCCCAAACCATCTCCTCTTTGAAGGTAGCCCATTGTTCAGCTACTGTTTCTCCCACCAACTTTTGGTTCCAGTCTATCTGGCCCAGCTCCATTCTTGCCCCACTGAAGTCCGCTCTCTGCCAGTTGATTAATCTTACTCTGGCTTGACCAATATCATCTTCCACCGTCATCCTAAACCTTATGATACAATGATCATTGTCCCCTAGATGTTCCCCCACTGTCACTTGATCTACTTGGCCCACCTCATTCCCAAGAACCAGATCTAGAGGTGCCTCCTTTCTTGTGGGATGGGACACATGCTGCTGTAGGAAATTCTCCTGAATACAATCTGGGAACGCTTGTCCCTCACTGCCCCTTACACAACCACTTTACCAGTCTATATACGGGTCATTAAAGTCCCCCATTATAACTACTCCATGATGTTTACACCTCTCTGTAATTTCCTTGCAGATTTGTCCCTCGATACCCTTCCCTAGCTGGTGGTCTATATATTACTCCAAGTAATGTAATTGCTCCCTTCTTAATCCTTAGCTATAGCAAAATCGATTCTGTCCTTGAATCCTCTGACATTTCCTCTTTCTCCTGTACTGTAATAATCTCCTTAACCAAAAATGCCACTCCTCTGTTTTTCCCTTTCCTATCTTTTCAGAACACCAGGAATATTTAACACCCAGATCTGCCCTTCCTTAAGCCAGGTCTCTATTATCACCACAACGTCATAATGCCACAAGGTAATTGGTGCCTGTAACTCCCCAATTTTATTAACTATACTCTGTGCATTCACATACATGCAGTGTAACCCTGATTTAGGCTTCATTACTTGCCCCCTTACAACGACTCCATCTATTAACTTACTATTCTCTATTTTAATGCTATCTGCCTCTCCCAGCATTCTGTGTACCCTGGCATTACTTTCTAATATTCTTTCCTGGATCCCACACCCCTACTGAGTTACTTTAAACCCTCCCTAACAGCATTAGCAAAATGACCTGCAAGGAGCTCAGTCTCAGCTCTGTTCAGATGCAACCCGTCCGGCTTGTACAGGTGCCATCTTCCCTCAGGGCCAGTCCCAGTGTCCCAGGAACCTAAAACCCTCCCTCCTGCACCATCTTTCCAGCCATGGATTCATCTGTCTTATCTTCCTATTTCTGTACTCACTTGCACGTGGCACTGGGAAAAATCCGGAGATTACTACTTTCGAGGTCCTGTTTGCTCATTTTCTACCTAGCTCCCTAAATTCCGATTGCAGGACCACATCCTCCTTCCTACCTATGGCGTTAGTACAATGTGGACCATGACCTTGGGCCGTTCAACCTCCCCAACAAGAATGTCCTGCAGCCGTTCTGTGACATCCTTGACCCTAGCACTAGGGACGCAACAAACCAGCCTGGAGTTACATTGTTGGCTGCAGAAACGCCTGTCTGCTCCCCTAACTAAATAATCTCCTATCAGTACTGCCTTTCTGCTCTTCTTCCTCCCCTCTTGTACAGCTGGGGCCACCTGTGGGGCCACAAGCTTGGCTCTTGCTGCGCTCCTCCAAGGATCCATCGCCCTCACCGATATCAATCGAATGGAAAACCAGTCAATGAGCGGGACCTCTGGGTTCTCCGGCACTAACTGCCTGTTTTTCTTGGGCTGCCTGGGGGTCACCCATTCCCTATCTGCCTGCTTGCCCCTAACTTGCGGTGTGACCACCTCTCTGAACGTTCTGTCCATGTAGTTCTCTGCCTCACAGATGCACCCTCAGTGACTGCAACCCCTGCTCAAGCTCTGAAATGCGGAGCTCAATTATAAACTTCCATTTATATAGAACCTTTAAAATAGGACACCATCCCAATAGTCTTCATAAGACCATAAGACATAGGAGCAGAAATTAGGCCATTCGGCCCATTGAGTCTGCTCCGCCATTCAATCATGGCTGATAAGTTTCTCAGCCCCATTCTCCCCCTTCTCCCTGTAACCTTTGATCCCCTTACCAATAAAGAACCTATCAATCTCGGTCTTAAATACACTCAATGACCTGGCCTCCACGGCCTTCTGTGGCAATGAATTCCATAGATTCACCACTCTCTGGCTAAAGAAGTTTCTCCTCGTCTCTGTTCTAAAAGGTCGTCCCTTTACTCTGAGGCTGTGCCCTCAGATCCTAGTCTCTCCTCCTAATGGAAACATCTTCCCCACCTCCACTCTATCCAGGCCTTTCAGTATTCTGTAAGTCTCATAGAAATGCAATGAGACAGGAACTGAACCAAAGAACAAGATATTCAGAAATGGTCCAGATTTATTGAATCTATTTTAACACCTTTCTCGTGAGTATGAATCTAGGCCTTCCTGGGTCAATCATTCACTACGTTACCTTCTGAGGGTGGAATTTTCCATTCTGGAGCCCAAGTCTGGTGGTGGGCAGGAAAGTCGGCGTCATTCCTGTGGGCAGTGGGGTGGCTGAATGCACGCAATCTTCCACTGCTCAGCTGATTAATTGTGCACCCTCAAGGAGCTCAGCGAATCACGTGGTGGGGCGGGTAGGAAGCCGTCATGCCCACCAGTGCTTCATAGGGTCAAAGGTCCTGGTACCTTATTTAAAGGGCACCCGGACAGCCATTCTACTCACCGCAGGCCAGGAGTTCTGCATTCCTCCTACAGACTCCTTGCAGCTACAGCTCATACTGGAGAAGCTGGCAGGCATGAGCAACCACTTCACCAGGGTGCCTCTGGCATTCCCTTATACTCATTTCTAGACAAGAGCACTGCCTTTGCAGTGGAACATGTTCACTAGCATCTTAACCTTCTAGAGGCCCCGCTGCCACTTGCTGCTCAGGCCCTTGTTCCTCCTGGCCCTGTGATAACTGGCGATGGTGTCTCCCTCTCCTCATCTGGATGAGAGCCATTACCAAGGCAGGGTTGCCTACATCCTGCATCAGCGCAGCCTCAGTGAATGTGTGAAGGAATTGAAGCGATACATTTAGTGAACATGTCCTTTACAGGTTTCCCTCCATTTCAAAGCCAGCAGGCAAGTGCTAAGCCCTTCACCGACATCCATATAGACATGGTTTCCCTACCCCACCCCTTCCAAGTGAAGGACATCCCAGAGGACCAGAGATGGGTGACTGCGCATAGAGTCATTGGTCTTTGAACAGGGAGAGCCAAGTGTAAGAAACCTCCCTCTGACACTATTCCATTTCTCTCCACTACCCTCAAGACTCTAGAGAGAGAGACCATTGCCTTGGCAGCACAGAAAGACTATCCACATGAGCCCTTGTCAGCCATGACCATTTACTTAAGAGAATGGATGTTTCGAGTTGCAAGTTGGCTGTCCTCCACCAGCCGTGTCCTTTTAAAGGTATCCACCTCCCTCCCTTCTTTTATCCCTGCCTCTGAGTGCAGCCAATGGCAAATGGTACAAAATGAATGGTAGCTCCACACCTTACTGGATTCCTGATGTTATGAGGCCCGCTAGTCAGGAGCAAACCAGCTGCTGTGTGGATTTCACTATAGAGAGGAGAACACAACTGAGCATGATTGACATCCTGTTGCCTCATAATTATTAGGGTGTTCCATTAGTCAGCCAATTGTCACCTTCCCGACTTGGTCCACCATGTCCTGCTCTCCCCCGATCACCCTTGACCCACCCAATATCAACATTCCTCTCCCCTCTGCCACCCCTGAACCTCCCCCCATTACCCTGGACCCTACCATGATCCGACTCCACATGCCTTCCTCCCCTCTTTGCCTATACGTATTACTGTCCCCACCTTACCCTGCCCTCTCGTGTTATCCAAGTCACCTGTCTACACCCCCTCCTTGACCCCTCCACAATAAGACTTTCACCGACTAAACTCTCACCCTGGAACTGTGATCCTACTGCAACCCACTCCCCCCTCTGACTGTGACTGTTCCTCCTGTCACCAGTACCCTGAGTTCACCCCCAAGGATCCACCGTCCACACTAACGACCCTGTGCTCTAAGACACGCTCCCCACTCTTCCCTGGACACCCTCCCCCACCTCCCTACTCTCCTTAGCCTGCTTCCCATGTCCAGCCTTGGCACAGCGCCTGCTACTGGCACTCAAAATGAGTGAAATTATGCCAGGTCCTCAGGAAGGCGAGAGCAGCATCTACTGACCGCAAGGTTGTGGAAGAGTTGAAACTCGCCAGGCGCACGCCACTTATGTACCGTTATGAAAATGAACATTTTAAACCCTCGCTGGCGGGGGGGACTTAATTTGGAGGGTGAATTTAATCCCGGAGAGCACGCGTGAGATGCTAATGCATGCAAAGTGGGTCCCCGACATTGTCTGTCGGGAAGTTCGAACCACCTTTAACCCACCTTGAAAGTCGGGGAGAGCAAAATCCGGACAGCGCATCCTGCCGTCGGGAAATTGATTTTTTTGCCTCCTGGCAAAATTAAGTGTCCCCGCCCGCCATGATTCCAGCTGCTGGCGGGACCGGAAGGTTCTGTCCTAGGTGACCGGATCCACATCAGCTGGGCTGTGTTCAAAGGAAGCCTCTTTCTTGCATTTAGACCCTACAACCTCAGAGTTCGGGATGGAGGCGAAAGAAGTGCACTGTTTGGTCAGGGAGAAAGCGAATGCCGGGAATTTTGAAATAGAAACAGAAAATGCAGTAAAACACTCAGCATGCCAGGCGGCATCGGTGGAAAGGGTAACAGAGTTAAATGGCTGAATTACCTGTGGAGTTCCGATCATCGCCGGTTTGTCACTCCACTCCTTTTTACTTCCCTAGATGGGAGCTGCATATTTCTCGCCCGGAACTTCCGACGCGGATCTGCTGATAAATGTGCAGTGTAGCTGCTCCTGGAGTCCGTTCTGTGCAGCGTAGCAGCGTTGGGGGAAGTGAAGCCACAATCTTTTTTTATGGCATTAGCTGCCTTAAAGCAGCAGATCCCACAGCCACATTGACAGGAGAGATTTGGTGATTTGCGGGGAGGGGGGAGTGGGGGTAGGGTAAAGGTTGGCCGGAAGTGCGTGTGGGGGGCTAACCAGATGGCTGGGTGTAATCGGGGGTGTACTGGCCTGTGCGGTCAGGGAGTGTTGGGTGGGGTGGGGGGGGGGGGGGGATGCGGGCGGGGTTGGTGGGGTTAGTGGGGAGGTGGGGGTAGTCGAGGGGGCGGGGGGTTGGGTAGCTGGGTGTGTGAGGGTTAGGTGGTCAGGGGAGGGCAGGGGTAAGTCATGGGCGTGGGGGTTAGCGTGATGTGTAGGAGGTTTCCAGGGGAGTGAGGAGTTGGATCGACAGGGGGCAGGTTGTCAGAGATGTGAGGGCAACCTGGGGGTGTGGGGGTTGTGTGGTCAGGGGTGTGAGAGGCTGTCAGGTGGTGGGGGGGGTGGTCGGGTATGGGGGTTAGCCAAGGATGTGAGGGCTCAGGTGGTCAGGGGGGTGGAGGGGTAACCGGGTGGGTGGGAGGATGGGGTGGTTGGGGGAACTGTGGGGGTAGTCGTGGGGGGTGGTAGTGGAGTTGGGTTGGGTTGGATGGTCAGGAGAGAGTGAAGGGGGGTGGGGTAGACCATGGGGTGGGGTTGGGGGTTGGGGGATAGGAGGACAGGGTGGATGGGGGGAGTTGGGGGGTGTTGGGGAATAGGGGGATAGTCAGGGTGTTGGAAGGGTAGTCGGAGAGACCAGTGGCTGGGGCGGAGAATGGATCAGAATAGTTATCCAGGAGTTAAGAGCGGTTTTAATCCTCTTAACTTTTCCTGGGAAGATCTGGGCCAATGTTTCAAGTTGATGGCCTTTCATCAGAACTGTGGAATGTTCTGGAGCCAGGGGAAATGATTGGGAGAGAGGTAGAGGGAAAGAGGAGCAGTCTGTGATGGGATGGAGAATGTGAGATAGCTCACTAAATGACAGGAATGGTGGTGATTCCATGATGAAGAAGAAAATAATGAGCAACATCGAAGAAACAAAAGTTGGGTCCAGAGTGAATGCAAATAGTTACAGCGAGGGTGAAGGATGCAAATAGTTACAGCGAGGGAAAGGGATGCAAATAGTTACAGCGAGGGAAAGGGATGCAAATAGTTACAGCGAGGGAGAAGGATGCAAATAGTTACAACGAGGGAAAGGGATGCAAATAGTTACAGCGAGGGAAAGGGATGCAAATAGTTACAGCGAGGGAGAAGGATGCAAATAGTTACAGTGAGAGGGATGCAAATAGTTACAGCGAGGGAAAGGGATGCAAATAGTTACAGCGAGGGAAAGGGATGCAAATAGTTACAGCGAGGGAGAAGGATGCAAATAGTTACAGCGAGGGAGAAGGATGCAAATAGTTACAACGAGGGAAAGGGATGCAAATAGTTACAGCGAGGGAAAGGGATGCAAATAGTTACAGCGAGGGAGAAGGATGCAAATAGTTACAGTGAGAGGGATGCAAATAGTTACAGCGAGGGAAAGGGATGCAAATAGTTACAGTGAGGGAAAGGGATGCAAATAGTTACAGCGAGGGAGAAGGATGCAAATAGTTACAGCGAGGGAGAAGGATGCAAATAGTTACAACGAGGGAAAGGGATGCAAATAGTTACAGCGAGGGAAAGGGATGCAAATAGTTACAGCGAGGGAAAGGGATGCAAATAGTTACAGCGAGGGAGAAGGATGCAAATAGTTACAGTGAGAGAGAGGGATGCAAATAGTTACAGCGAGGGAAAGGGATGCAAATAGTTACAGTGAGGGAAAGGGATGCAAATAGTTACAGCAAGGGAGAGGGATGCAAATAGTTACAGCGAGGGAAAGGGATGCAAATAGTTACAACGAGGTAGAGGGACGCCTGTGAAAATCTGGCAAAGAGGAAAAGGTTCCCGTGGTCTGGGAATGGTGGATAAAGGGCTTACACCAGGGGTGGGGCCACCCATCATACTCCTGTTGGGGTATGTCCGCCCTGAGCAACAGCCCACACCCACTCCACTCCTTTTAGTTCTGATGTATATGTTCAGCACTGAGACCATTTAACATAATACTGACACACAAGAAGACATCACAAATATGTGAAATATTTACTCAACTATTCATTTCAAGGTTGACACTGAGCCAGGCATGAATATTTGTCTTTGATTGTTTAATCTATTACCGCGTTTTTCGAGTGATCCTCCTTGGTGTTGCTATGACAGCTGATTTACGGCTGAACTGGGCACAGGTGCAGATCGAGTTGATGTCAGACACCACAGCCCATAGCAGCTTGTGTGAGGGGAAATAACAACTGAGAGCCTTCAAAGAGTCGGCATAGGCACAAGGGCTGAATGGCTTCCTTCAGTGCCGTATGCTTCAATGAATTTACATTGATGTGGCATCTCACGTGCTTCACAGGAGTGTAACCAGACAACAGTTGACACCAAGCCATTCAAAGAGGCAACAAAATCTTGGTTAAAGTGCAAAGTTTTAAGCAGTGTCTTAAAAGAAAGGAGGCTTTTGGGAAAGAATTCAGAATTCAGAGCCCAAGAATTTATACAATGCTTCGCACAAGTGCATAATATCTCAAAGCACCTTTCACCCAAAATAATGCTTCTGAAATGTGGTCACTGCTGTAATGTAGTGCACTGGCTACAAACTCACAACAAGGGCACATGCTCCATTTGGCTTCCAGCTCTTCTTTTTTTCTTTATTCTTTGACAGGATGCGGGCGTCACTGACAAGGCTAGAGTTTGTTCCCCAACCCTAGTTGTGCTTGAACTGAGTGGCTTGCTAGGCCATTTCAGTGGGCAGTTAAGAGCCAACCACATTGCTGTGGGTCTGGAGTCACATGTAGGCCAGACCAGGTAAGAACAACAGATTTCCTTCCTTAAATGGACATTAGTGAACCAGATGTTTTTTTTTTACAATAATCAGTGATTGTTGCCATGACCACCATTACTGAGACGAGCTTTATATTCAGGGTGTTTTTTATGAGCCAAATTTAAATTCCACCAGCTGCAGGAGGATTTGAATTCATGCTCTTAGAGCACTAGATTGTGCCTCCGGATTACTATCAGAATCACAGGATCTTAATGGCACAGAAAGAGGCCATTTGGCCCATCATGTCTGCACCAGCTCTCCAAATGAGCATTATAACCTAGTGCCACTGCCCTGCCTTTTCCCTGTACTTGCACATTGCTTCTATTCAAATAATCATCTCATGTCCTAGTCTAGTGACATTAGGACTATGCCACTGTCTTAGTCCAAGGCAAACTATCCCCCTTAAAGGGAAGTTGCACTGTATAACCAAGGGCTATTGCTGATTGACATTGGTGCAAATCTGAACATGGATGGTGGGAAATCAGACCAGGCAGATGGTGCCCAGGTTTACAGGTGGAGTGTTGGATGCATTAGGGACTGAAGTGGACAGAAGGAGAAGCAACACGTCTCCACGGGGGTCCAGGAGGCCCTCAGCCCAGACCCTCCAAAAGGAATGGAGGCATGTGGTGTAGTAGGTCAACCCCTGGTGCCTGACCCGAGGACCTGGCAGCAGTGCTGAAAGAAGATTAATAGCCTCACATGTGTGATTGAGGTCAGTGAATGCATCTTCACAATACATTTCACACTCACTAAACCAACCTCTCAATCTGCTCAATGCACTACACCCCCACCAGTTATCCAGTTGTGCTCACTAGCATTCACGACTCACAACTAGCATTCACATGCTCCATCTCACCATCACATACTTATAAGCGCTGCCAGCCTTACACCCGCCTTTTGCCTTTTGCTGCCTACCTGCGGCTGTTCAGACATGGCAGGAACATCACCCCAAACAAAATCATTGACATTCCGCATTCACTCTTGCAGGACATGATCACCCATAACAGGAGAGAGAACTAGAGAACCAGCCATGGACCAGCATGAACCTGTGCTTGGTGGAGGTGATGTGCTGTGATTCGTGGGGCAAACTCCCACAGTATCCATGGATCTTCATTAAGACCATCAAGGATGTGGCTAAGTTACTGCTTTATGCCCCTGCTCAACTGCTCCCCCTCCCTCATCCTGAGATCTGGCATGAAGCAAAAGTTGCAGATTGTGCGACCATGATCCTCCTGTTTTCCACTCCACCCACCCCCACACCCCCTTTATCCCACCCTTCCAATTCTCCCTTCTGCTTCAATGTTTTCAGGTACTCCAGAATTTTGCCTGGGCAGCCGCAGCAGCACATCCAGGAGAAAGGAGAAAGAGGGACTGCAAAATACTAGCGATGAGGAAGCACCATCACTTATCCTGACACCCTGAGTCATCAGCTCAGATTTTGGCACAGCTACCTTACAGACTAGTATAGTGTTAGGATCAGGGTGTGATGAGTCACTGGGAATAAGTGCATTGCAGCCAGGCCAGGGGGAAAGGATCATTTGTGTGTCAGCTCCCCAGGGAACAAGGTCACACACAAGTTCTGCCACAGAGAATCACAGATGAGGGCTTCGAAGGGACTGTCAACAGGACAATGCTGATGAAGATGCACACGGAGACGTGTTGGCAGGACAGCCAGGCAGATTCCTGTCACACTGTCAAGGATGTTATAATGTGGCACCAGGGCATTGCGCAGAATCTGAAGTCCTTCTTTTCACTGTGTAAGTGGCTAACTGTGGACCCAACCTTGATGCAGCATCTGGTGGCTAGTGTCTCAGCGTCCACTGCTACACAGGCAGAAACAACTTTAATTCTCAGTGCTGAAGCTCAGAGGGAGATCATGAGAGCCATCCTTGCTGCTATGAAGGCTTGGATACCAGTGCTCAAAGCGTCTTGCAGTGGCCCAGAAACCTCTCCTCCGGCCGATTACTCCAATCGCTGAGGTGCTGCCCCCCCCCCCCCCACCCCCCCACCCACCCCCCCCCACCCCCCCCCCCCCCCCCACCCCCCCCGCCTTAGTGGCAGTGACTCTAAAGAGCACAAATCTGCTGCTCTCTCTCAGGATGAAATCGTTCATTTCCACGGCTACTACTCTACCAGAGCCCTTTCAGCCAGCCTGCCTGCCCAGATTGCTGCTGCCCATTCCAAAGTACTACAGTCCAAAGTCGAGCCTTCTGGGTCCAGAGGTCATCCTGCAAGGCCATCAATGAAAGTCAGCAGCCTCCATCAACCACGCTGCAGCTACTGGTGTAGAAATGCCAAGGGCAGGTATGCACAAGACAGGGAATAAGGAAATGCGCAAAGTTTATTTTTGTTTCTATGATTGGATGCGTTGTTGGATAGAAATGTTAATGAGATGGCTTTTGTGGGTGACCTTTATTGTTGGAATGTTGCCAAGGGGTGATGGGGTGTCTCAGATAGATGTGACAAGGGAGAATGCTGGGTCCATGATTGTCAGGGAATTAGTTCAATTGAAAACAGAATCTGATAATGCTCTCCCTGACAGTCCATCCAGTTAGAAGGGATACATAATTGTCCCCCTCTGTCTCCTCCTGTTCCTCTCCCCGAAGTGGCCTCGATCCAGATTCCTGCAAGCAATGGCTGCGCCCTCATTGTAGCAATGATGTGGAGGACACAGCAGACCACCAGGAACTTCGAGCCCTGCTCTGGACATGCAGTGGAGAGCTCCTTCCTTACCCCAAATCGTGAAGACAGTGGAAATGTTATTTCAGCAAACTGATTGCCTGATCAATGGTTTTTATTTCATTGCAGGCTGTTCTCCTTGCCTGCTGAAATGGTGGAGATGAGCAGTCATCAGCCACAAATGGAAAGTTTAGCCCTTGTCCCTGAGCAGGCAACGCCTGGCTTTTCAAGTGGGATGGGCCAATTGATGCAGGATGAACTTTTCCTAGCCGACAGGATGCTTTTCACATGCACACCAACTTCACCTTTATGAATGGAACCTTTCGCAGTACTCCCAATTGTCATGCGGGGGTGCGGGGGGCGGGGTGGGGGGCGGGGGGCGGGGTGTGGTGTGGGGGTGGGGGAGAAAGAGTCATGAGCATGCCATCAATGACATCTTGCCCCATCAGGAATCCCGCTAGGCTGGCAAAGCCTTTAACTCTGCTCCTAATGCACCGTCCTCTTCTGCAGTAACAATGGTCTCTTTTTCCCCCTGCTGCTCCAGTGAACAACCTACTGTGAGAGATTGGAGGTAGCTCACTCTCGCCTGGGAGGACCTGAGCACATAAGGATTTAGGATGACAGTGACCTTGATGGTCACTTGCAGCACTGATCCCGCCCTGCTGTGAATTGTAAGAGGTGGTACAGTTCAGTCACCACCTCTTGTTTAACCTGTGGTGTCTCAGGTACCACTCCTGCATCAGGTGTAGGTAGAAGAAGTACTCCCAAAAGCTCTTGGATAAGATTTTCGGAATAGAGTGCTCCTCCACCTCCCTCTTCACAAAGCTTCTCCCTGCACCCTCTGCTCCGAATCATGGGCATCTTGCAGATCCAGAGGCACTGGGACTACAGCCCCCATATCTCAGGCAGCAAATCCTGTGTTCTCCCTGATTTTGGCACAGTTTCTGAAAAACCTCTTCCAAAAACACAGCATAGTACTCACACAAACTCAGCTAAAGTAGAAAGGTAGCCAAAAGCACCTCACCCTTTAATTTTCGGAGCTGTAAATAATGGTAGTACGCTGAGCACCTCTTGCAGTGACAAAAACAAAATTACCTGGAAAAACTCAGCAGGTCTGGCAGTATCGGCGGAGAAGAAACGAGTTGACGTTTCGAGTCCTCATGGCTCTTCAACAGATCAATCATGAGGGCTCGAAACGTCAACTCATTTCTTCTCCACTGATGCTGCCAGACCTGCTGAGGTTTTCCAGGTAATTCTGTTTTTGTTTTGGATTTCCAGCATCCGCAGTTTTTTGTTTTTACCTCTTGCAGTGAGCTTATTCTTTGGTCAGTGTCAATGAATGGACATGCACGGTCCAACTTTGCAAAAAGAGCATCAAATCAACCAGTAGGGTCATGTGATATTAGGACAGCACTACTTCAGAGGCTTCCCAAGGACCCAGGGGGTGCCTGTGTGGGGGCTTTTCCCACATTGGTACAGGCCACCCCAGAAGCAGCTGGAGATGAAGCTGCCCCATTTGGAGCAGCTCTATGGATCCAAATGCTGTGCTCTGGCTGTCATTAACATGTTACACTATATCCTCAGTTATTCTCTCTGTTGCACTAAACATTATAACAGAGCTCCTGATGATGACACTGGGGTGTGTAAAGAGGCTATGTTATAACTCAGCGAATGATAATGAGATGGGGCTGTGTAAAAGACCCTGATAATGAGGATATAAAGTAACAGAAGGAGTAATATAACTAAGAACCTAATAATGAGGATTGACTGTTTGACAGAGAATGTGATAACTCAGGCCTGTTAATGAGGTGTGCTGTGCGAGGGAGTCTGATTATGAGGATATGGTGTAACAGTGAGAATAGTATGTAAGTTGCATATCTTTTTATTTCCTGTTGGACTGTGGATTATAATTACAATAGCTGGAGTTTGAAAGACATGTCCGCTGGAACAGAATGAGAGATATATACAATGTTGTAGTCCTGGGACAGAGATACCATGAAAGATAGGATGGTGCCAGAAAGGAGTCCTGGACCAAGGGAGCTGCCTGACAACAATATTTTATTTGGCCCCTGACCAGGTAACCAGGTTTTCTATGAGAGCAGTGCAGCAAAATAGCTCCGAGCCTGAAAGGAAAAGGACCTAAAACCTCTTTCTCCTGTGTGTGTATGATTCCAGTAATTCAATGATAATAGCTAACTGGCTTTTTCTCCTCATATCTCTATAACCTGCTCTCTCTCTCTCTGAAAATCCCTGCCAAGAGGCAAAGGGGAACATCACTGTTAGAGACATTGAAAGACAATTGCCTAGCCAGTGAACTAAATACTGAAAATGCTGGAAGACCACCTTGTGTCATCAACAAGAACTGAAAGGAATTTGGAAGACATCAATCAAAATCAACCCATCGAATCTTGTACTCTGGAATTGGTGCTATTGAACTGTTTTATCTCACCCTTTTTTGTGTGTCTTATGTGTCTTGTATGTGTGTATATAGGGATTTAAGAAGGGGTATAGTTTAGGTTAAAGTGTTAGAAATTAGCAGTTCATATTTCTTTCTTTTGCCACTGGTTAACGACAGTTTGTTCAATAAACAGTTATTTACTTGTTATTAAGTTTACAAACCTGGTGCTCATATTCTGTTAACCTGAGTTAAACAGTTAAGTAGAATTGGGGCAGTCTGGTGGTTTGGTCAAACTTTTTTCACATTTGGTGCGGCTCGGTGAACAGTGGAGCTTGATATTACAGTGCGCTATCCTCAGTGAGTCGTGACAAAGTTTAGGGGCTCTGGTCCGGGATATTTTGGAACAGAAGACAACGCCGATTTGGGTGTAGATTTAGTACGTAATAAAAGCTAAAAGGAAACCGCAGGGACTGAATTTTGCCCTTGATGGGCGGGCGGGAACCAACCGACTTGGCGGTGGGCAGGCAGCCGATCGCCGCCGCCGAAACGGGCCCCGCCGCCATTTTGCATGGGTAGGCCAAATAAGGCGCGGCCAGCGTGACGCCCGATGGGAAGCGCTATGTACTCCCTGTGCGGCCGGGGGTGGGTGGGGGGGATTCCCCAAGTGCGAGAGTACACACTTCTCTCTAAGGCTAAGTGGTTCCCCAGGGAGATCGCTGACAGGATTTCAAAGTTTAAAAATAGAAAAAAGAGATGGGACATGTTAATAAAAAGCACATAAACTTTATTAAATGTTTTATAACTGACATGAAATATCAACCTGCTGGTGGATGAGGTTTCATGTTTTTTCTAGTTCCCGCTTGGACGGGCAGGGCCTTTATTTGTTTTAACTATCCTGACATGGCCTCAATTGGCCATTGATCGGTCGGCGGGCGGACAGCTGATTTCGCTGTCCCCCCACCTTCCTGAACATTTAAATAGGGTGCGGTGACATCGGGGGTTCTGCCTGACATCATCCTGCATCAGCAAATGGGTCCCGCCCCCAGCTCGCCGACGGAAAAATTCAGCCCCAGGTTTTTACTGTCAAAAATAAGATGGCGCTGGAAACTGCAAGTGGAAGAGATGTCCCTGACAATTTTACAAAGGGTCCCAAAAAACAGGTTAATTGAATTGGCAAGTAAACTAAGAGTAGGATTTCCTACTCTTAGCTAGGAAGGCAGAGATAATCGAAGAGTTGGCACAGCATTTGAAATTGGAAGGAATATCTGAGAGACCGAGTTCTCAGTGGAATGAGCTCATATTCAGTTGCAAATATCAACAATACAACTAGAGGCAGCAGGAAAGGAAAGAACAAAAAAGACATTTCAAAGGCAAAGTCAGAAAAGGAGGAAAGAGAAAAAGAGAGAGAATTCTAGCTTAAAATGCTGACAGTTAAAAAAAGAGACACCAATGTGCGAGGCAGGATTTATTTCCAGATCAGAACCCAGTGGGGAGATGACTAAGTTTGTACAAGCTCCTCCAAAATGTGAGGAAAGGGATGTTGAAGCATTCTTTATTTCATTTGAGAAGATAGCTAAACAGGTGAGCTGGCCAAAGGAAAACTGGACATTGCCCATGCAGAGCAAATTGACAGATGGAGCACAGGAAATTTAAGCTTCACTGTCAGAGGAGGTTTCTAGGGATTATGATGTGGTTAAAAAGGCCATTTTGAGTATAAATGAGTTGGTCCTTGAAGTATACAGACAAAAACTTTGAAATTTAAGGAAACAACCTGGGCAAACTTACAGTGAATTTGAAAGGATTAAGCAAAGTAATTTTGACAGGTGGATACGGGCATATGAGTTGAAACTACCTGTGAAGTTCTTAGAGGGACCATTCTCTTGGAAGAATTTAAAAACTCTGTCCATTCTGTAATAAGAACCCATGTTGAAGATCAAAGTTTTGCAACTGCTTGACAGGCAGCAGTAATGGCTACCGATTATGAACTGATCCATAAAACTAAGCCTTTTATCCATCACCCCAATAAATTTGAAAAGGATAGAAAGTGGGAGAGTGCAAGGAAGGGAAGTAGCCAGGGTAAAGAATGGATTGCTGGAAATGTCTTGAGATCTCCTCCTCAGATCAGGAGGGAAGGCACTGAGAGTGGAGGTGAAACTCGAAGGCCCAAATGTTTTCATTGTAATAAAGTGGAACAAATTTGTTTAGAATGTTGGAAGTTGCAAGGGAAGCCAATGGGACCTAATGGAGTTTGTAAGAGTGAATCAGAAAAGGGAACTCAAAAAGAAAATGCCACAGGTCAAACTGTATCTTTAACTACAAATAAGGGTCTGGAGATAAACACTGCTGTGAGTGCAGGTGAAGAGAATAAGGTATACGAGAGATGTAAAGGGTTTTTGTCTAAAGGAAAGATAACCCCTTTCACATCAACTGATGCAACTAAACCAATAACTATACTGAGGGACTCCAGGAGCTACTCAAACTCTTTTGCTGTAGAAGGACATAGTTTTCCCTCTAATAAGTTCAATGAAAGCTAAAGTTTTGGTAAATGAGATAAGTGGAGAGTATATCCAGTTCCATTTTATAAAGTGCAATTGGAATGTGATTTGTTGTCTGGATTGGCGGTTGTAAGAGTGGTTAAGAAGTTACCCATGCATGGAGCTGATTTACTCCAGGGGAATGATTTGGCAAGAGTGAAGGTTGTAAGTTCACCCATTATTATGTAACGTCCAAGAGAGGCTGAAGAGACAGAGCAGTTACAAGAACAAGTATCTGGTATTTTTCCATTGTGTATGGTGACCAGAGCTATGGCTAAACAAAGTCCATCACCGGGGATCAAAGTACCAGAAGTACCACGAGCTGATGTTAGAGTAATCAAAACTTTCTTTAAGGATGATGATAATTCAAAGGCAGTGTTTGGCAGGTCTTCATTAATTGAGGCTCAGAAAGCAGATCCAGAGTTAAACAAGTTAGCACAGTCAGCTCACACTGAAGCTGAGGCGAAAGGAGTTCTGGAGTGTTATTACATTAAAAACAGAGTTCTAACGAGGAACTGGAGACACCCTGACAGACTTGTGGATGAGGAATAAACAGTTCTTCATCAGATAGTGGTACCTCTCAAATGTTGTAAGAAGATATTGTGAGTAGCACATGAAATTCCCATGGTAGGACATGTAGGAACACAGAAAAACCAAGCATCAATAAACAGGCAGTTTACCTGGCCAAGACTTCATAAGGAAGTAGTGCAGTTTTGTAAAATATGTCATACATGTCAAGTAGTAGGTAAACCTCAACATATAATCAAACCAGCACCTTTAATACCCAGAAAAGTTTTTGAAAAAACATTTAGTCAGATTGTGTAGGACCATTACACAAAACGAAAGCAGGACATCAGTATATCCTTACAATCATGACTATGACAATCCGATTTCCAGAAGCTATTCATTTAAGGACAATTACAGCTAAGGTGGTAGTGGAAAAGTTAACTCAGTTTTTCACTCGTTATAGCCTGCTGATTGAAATACAATCTGACCAAGGCTCTAACTTCATGTCTAAAATTTTCCAGGGCATAATCAGCAATTTGGGTATCAAACAATTAAACCTATCACCCACAGACACAGGGAGCTTCACAGAGATACCATCAGACTCTCAGAATCATGATTAAGGCCTATATGCCATGAATACTCAAAGGATTGGGACAAATGATTTGATTTCTTAATATATGCTACCAGAGATTCTCCAAATGAATCTACTGGATTTAGTCCAATTGAATTCATCTATGGTCATGAAATAAGTGGTCCATTAAAAGTGATTAAGAAACATTTGCTAAAGCAGAAGGACAAATCCTCCATGTTGGATTATGTGTCCACGTTTCTAGAAAGATTCACGGGAGCATGTAAAGTAGCATAAAAGCAATTACAAATTTCCCAAGCCAAATGAAAGAATGGGCAGAGAAACATGCTACAACTAGAATGTTCCAAGCAGGAGATGAAGTATTGATATTATTAACTTTGCAAGATGAACCCCTGAAAGTGAAATTCAGTGGCCCCTACAGGATTGTTAGGAGAGTTAGTAAAATGACTTATTTGATAAATAGCCCTGAGCATTGGGAAAAGAAACAGTTATGTCAGTAAACATGTTGAAGTGATGTCATCACAGAGAAGATGATAAGACAGAGCAAGTGTGCTAGGTGGCAGGAGTACTGGAGGATGACAGGGACGGTAAGGGCAAGGCAGAAGGAGAAGTAGACAGTGTCCAAAGTGAACCTCCTATAACTTGACCAGCCAATATGACAATACTGGAGCAGTCAGATACTGTGTTCTCATATTTAGAGGAAGGACCAAGGTAAGATCTAATAAGGTTACTTAGGAAGTATAAGGGAATTTGTAGGGATACACCTGGATGTACTATGTTAGCTAATCATGATGTGGATGTAGGAGACTCAGTGCTGATAAAACAACATCATTATCAGTTGAGCCCAGAAAGACAAGCTCAGTTAGAAACAGAGATCCAATATATGCTGGATAATCAATTGATTGAGCCTAGCAAAGGTGGCTAGAGTTTGCCAATAGTATTGGTTCCTAAATCAGATGGATACACTAGATTTTGTATAGACCACCGAAAAGTGAATGTAGTAATGAGAACAGATTCATACCCAATTCCTCAGTTAGAAGATTACATCGATAAGGTTGGCAGTGCCTCATTTCTTTCCAAAATTGATCTATTGAAGGGGCACTGGCAAGTACCATTAAAGTCAAGGGCTTAAGAAATAATCCGTCTTTGGGGAGTTGAGGGCAATGTGAACAACCTTTATATTATATGGAGTTGAGGTGTGGGGCAGATCAGCAATGATCTTATTGAATGGGGAGGCAGGCTTGAGGGGCCAAATGGCGTACTCCTGTTCCTATTTTTATGTTTTTATGTTCTTGTGTTTGTTACACCAAGTTGGTTGTATCAATGGTTAGTCTTGCCGTTCGGGTTTAAAAATGCCCCAGCTACATTCCAGAGACTTACGAATCAAGTTGTAGTTGAAGTACATAACTGTGTGGTTTATTTAGATGATATCGTAATATATAGAAACACATGGGAAGAACATGTAAAGCAATTAGAGGACCTGTTTAAGCAATTGCAGTTGGCCAGCTTAGTCATAAATCTGGCCAAAAGCAAATTTGCAAAGGCACAGGTAACTTACCCAGGTCACATCATCAGACAAGGGAAAATGTTGCCAAGAGCAGCAAAACTGAATGCTCTAATAAAAGTTCCCATCCCTAAAACTAAATAGAGATACTGAGATTGTTGGAATGTGTAGGTTTTATCGGAAGTTTGTGTCTAACTTCAGCACAATTGTTGTACCTCTCACCAATTTGTTAAGAAAAAAGGTAAAAGTGCTATGGTCAGCAGAATGCCAAGCAGCCTTTGAAAAGCTGAAGGCAATCTTAACAAATGAACCAGCATTGGCCGCCCCTGACTTCACCAAACCAATCAAGAAACTAAATCAATGTCAGAGGAAGTACTCCACAGCAGAAAGAGAATCTCTAGCATTGTTGTTCTCTCTTCAACACTTTGAAGTTTATATCCGATATGATAACAAAGAAACACTAATCTACACTGACCATAATCCACTGGCTTTCATTGAAAAGTTTAAAACTTGAAATGTGAGACTGTTTTGAATGGTTGAAACAAAAGACTCCTGAGTGTAAAATACTAAAATAAGCTAAAGGGGTAAGAAATGCTGAAGATTGTATAAGATTGTATAAGGGGGAGGAAGGACAAATGAAAGTAAGTCTCATGTTTTGTTATCCATGTTTCACATATGTTGTGATGAAACGCGTTTTTGAAATGGCATTTCATCTCTTTTAAGGGTGGAGGCATGTAAGGAACATATCTTTTTATTTTTGTTGGACTGCTGTACAGAACATATCCTTTTATTTTCCGTTGGACTGTGCATTAAAATTACAATGACTGCAGTTTGAAAGACATGTCCACTGGAATAGGATGAGAGATATATACATTGTTGCAGTTCTGGGACAGAACGTTCCTTGAAAGACAGGGTGGTGCCGGAAAGGGGTCCTGGACCAAGGGAGCTACCTGGCAACAATGTTTTAACTGGCTCCTGACCAGGTGACCAGGTTTTGTGTGAGAGCAGTGCAGCAGAATAGCTCCTAGCCTGAAAGGAAAAAGACCTAAACCCTGTTTCTCCTGTGTGTGTAAGATTCCAGTCATTCCACAATAATAGCTAGCTGGCTTTTTCTCCTCATATCTCTATAACCTACTGCATCTCTGAAAACCCCCTGTCAAGAGAAAAAGGGGAAAATCACCATTAGAGACATTGAAAGGCAAGTGCTCAACAAGTGAACTAAACACTGAAAGTGCTGGAAGCCCACTTTGTGTCATCAACAAGAACTGAAAGGAATTTGGAAGACATCGATCAAAATCAATCCACTGAATCCTGTACTCTGGAACTGTTGAAATTGAACTGTTATACCCCACCCTTAAAATCCATATCTTTTGTGTGCCTTGTGTGTCTCGTATGCGTGTGAATAGGGATTTAAGAAGGGGTGGATGTTAGGTTATATAGTTAGAAATTAGCATTTCATATTTCTTTCTTTTGCCACTGGTGAACGGCAGTTAGTTCAATAAACAGTTATTTACTTATTAAGTTTACAAACCTGGTGCTCGTATTCTGTTAACCTAAGTTAAACAGTCAGGTAGAATTAGGGCAATCTGGTGGTTTGGTCAAACTCTTCGTGGCAGGGGGAACACTGGGACTTGATATTAAAGCACACTATCCCCAGTGAGTGATGACAAGTATAACTAGAAAACTGATAGTGAGGGTGAGGTATATGTAACAAACAGCTGAAAACCTTCTAATGAAAATAATTATTAAATTCATAAATGGCTAAATCAAGAACTGTGTTCAGATTATGTTTTCACTAGTCTGAATAAAACTCAGTTAAATCATTTAGAATTCAAAAGCAGTCTTCAGAATTACTAATGTAATCCAACCCACAAAGAAAGAAGCAATTAATTTAGAGTTAGTTATTCTGTAAAGGAGGCAGGAGTTTATGGAAATGCAGAATGCTGATAAAATTCTCCAATTTTGCTTTTTGCTTTGCATTATACACAGAGGGATGGTTTTGCCTTTCAGCTTCTGGCTTGAATCAATCTATCTTTCAGCTAGTGTGCTATTGTAAAAAAAATGGCCTTGATGAAAGTGCACTGTACTTTTGCGTGAATAGCAAAGCACTCTGAGGTGCAAAGTTATTTACTTTGGTCATAAGAATAGAAAAACAGATATATTTTAAAAGATGTGAAATATGTAAACATTGAGCCTCAGAGAGACCTGTGTGTGCACACACCAGGAAAACAGAGAGTTAGCACACTGATTCCTAAAGCCCGGGCAGCTGAAAGAGGCAATTAATTTAGAGTTGCCCTATGATGAGAGGCTGAGTAAGTTGGGCTTATATTCTCTGGAGTTTAGAAGAATGAGAGGTGAAGCTGCAAATGCTGGAGTGATGAAAATACACAAGATTCTGAAGGAGATTGATAGCGTAGACACTACGAGACTGTCTCTGCTGGTCAGGGGATCTAAAACACAGGGACACGGTCTCAGGGTAAGGGGCTGGTCATTTAGAACTGAGATGAGGAGAAATAGCTTCACTCAAAGGGTTGCAAATTCTCCACCCCAGAGGGCTGTGGATGCTCCACTGTTGAAAACATTTTAGGCTGGGACAGGCAGCGTTTTGATCTCTTAGGGAATTAAAGGATGTGGGGAATAGGTGGGAAAATGAAGTTGAATCCCTAGCTCAGCCAGGATGATATTGATTGGCAGACCAGGGGCTCGAGAGGCCATGTGGTTTACTCCTGCTATTTCCCGTGTTCTTGTGAAGCTATGATCTCAGAATGGGCAGCAACAGGAACAACACAAGTTGCATTTATCTGGTGCCATTAACTTAGTAAACATGTCCCTAGGTGCTTGACAGCAGTGTTATTAGATAAAATTTAACGCCGAGCCACGGAGGAAACATTAGCCTTGGTCAAAGTGGCGGGTTTTAAGGAGCAATTTAAACGAGGAGGGGGAGTAGAGAGCGGAGACGGGTTTAAGGAGGAATTCCACAACCTAAAGCCCGGGCAGCTGAAAGCAAAGCTGCCAGTGCTGGAGTGATGGAATTCAGGGTTGTGCAAGTAGCCAGGATTAGAGGAGTGCAGAGATGTTGGAGGGTTATAGGGCTAGAGGGGATTACAGAGGTAGAGGAAAGGCCATGGAGACATTTGAATGTAAGGATGCGAATTTTAAAATTGAGGCATTGTTGAGCCAGGAGCCAGTGTAGGTTATTGTGCATGAACGTGATGGGCCAATGGGACTTGGTGCGAGATACCAGCAGCAGAGTTTTGGATGAGCTCATGTTTATGGAGAATAAAAGGTGGGAGACTGTCCAGGGCATTGGAATATTTAAGTCTGGAGGTAATAAAAACATGGAAGAGTGTTTTAACAGGAGATCGAACTGAGGCAGCGTGAGAGATTTTTTTGTTATTCATTCATGGGATTTGGGTGCCGCTGGCTAGGCCAGAATTTATTGCCCATCACTAGTTGCCCTTGAGAAGGTGGCAGTGAGCTACCTTCTTGAACTGCTGCTGTCCATGTGGTGTACACCCACCGGGCTGTTAGGAAGGGAGTTCCAGGATTTTGACCCAGTAACAGGGATGGTGAGTGGCCCAGAGGGGAACTTCCAGGTGGTGGCGTTCCCATGTGTCTGCTGCCCGTGCTCTTGATGGTGGTGGTTGTAGGTTTGGAAGGTGCTGTCTAAGGAGGCTTGGTGAGTTCCTGCAGTGCATCTTGTAGATGGTACACACTATTGCCACTGTGCATTGGTGTTGGAGGTAGTGAATTTTTGTGAATGGGGTGCCAATCAAGTGGGCTGCTTTGCCCTGGATGGTGTCAAGCTTCTTGAGTGTTGTTGGAGCAGGCAAGTGGAGAGTATTCCATTACATTCCAGACTTGTGCTTTGTAGATGGTGAACAGGCTTTGCGAGTCAAGCGGTGAGCTACTCACTGCAGGATTCCTAGCCTTTGACCTGCTCTTGTAATCACAGTATTTATATGGCTAGTCCAGTTCAGTTTCTGGTCAATGGTAACCCCCCCAGGATGTTGATAGTGTGGGATTCAGTGATGGTAATGCCATTGAATGTCAAAGGGTGATGGTTAGATTCTCTCTTGTTGGAGATGGTCATTGCCTGGCACTGGTGTGGCACAAATGTTACTTGCCACTGGTCAACCCAAGAGATGAAGGCTGTTATGCTGATATTAGTAGGTGGTCATAGGTGATGAAGAGGATATCGAATCGGAAGCTCAGCTCAAGGTCAGAGATGACACCAAAATTGCCAAAACTCTGATTCAACCTTAGCCAGTCAGAGCGAGGGATAGTGGTGTTACTAGAGAATGCAGGCTGTGGCAATTGTGGAAATTGGAGGAAGTCTCTGCTCATCCAGCACTGCATGTTGGGCAAGCATTATTTCAAATTGGAGGCAGTGAAAAGGTCAGCAGAAGTTGTAGTGTGGTAGACCTGTCATTAGCATGCAAATATTATCAAATTATAGAAACTTTTTTTGAAAAATAGGAGGGGGCCAAAAATACATTCTTGGAGCACTCGGAGGTTAACAGTGCATGAAGGAGGCATAGAAGACATTGTAGGAGAGTCTCGGGATACTAGATAGATAGGAGTAGAACCAGTTGAGGTCAGTCCCAGCTGCAATAGCTTCTCTTCCTGGCTTTGCACTGGTACATCTGGAGTCCCTCGAAGATCTAACCTTTGTTCGCTCCCATTTCTTGATTATGCAATGTATGGTTTCTTACTGAGAGGAGAGAGGTGGTAGGATGGTCCTATTTTTTCCACCCCTCTCCTGTTCGAAAATAGTTTTTAAAAGAAAAGTGTTTTAACCCCTGAGTGCTGTCACCCTCAAGAACAGACAAATGACAGGTTTTCTGGAAATTTTTTTGAGAAAAGGATAAGTATTTCTTACTCAACACCTGAAAGTATCGCAACAGTACCCATTCACACAGTCACTCACTCTTTCTCACACACACACTCACACACAAATAAAGAGACACACGCATGCATGCACTCTCTCACACACACACACACATGCACACACAAAAAGCAAAGTTGATTACAAGAAAGGTAGCATGCACTTAGGTCTTAAAAGTCCAAAACTGTTACACTTAATTCTCTCAAGCTGAACGCTTGAAATGTTGCAGGTCTGATGATGCTTTTTGGTACCCTGAAGAAATGGAGTTTGGAGGTTTATGAAGATAGGGTCACAGTGGCTTACTGCTTGTTGTAGCAGATTTCACTGGCTTCATTCTAGTCAAGGTGCAGTCAATCCTACAGCAAAAGCCTTTTAAAAAATTCATTCTGGGATGTGGGCTTTGGTGCTGGGCCATCATTTATTGCCCACCCCTAGTTGCCCTTGAGAAGGTGGTGGTGAGCTGCCTTCTTGAACTGCTGCAGTCCATTTGGTGTAGACACACCTACAGTGATGTTAGGCAGGGAGTTCCAGGATTTTGACCCAGCAACAGTAAAGGAACAGTGATATATTTCCAAGTCAGGATGGTGAGTGATTGGGAGGGAACTTCCAGGTGCTAGCGTTCCCATCTATATGCTGCCCTTGTCCTTCTAGATGGTAGTGGTCATGGGTTTGGAAGGTGCTGTCTAAGGAGCCTTGGTGAATTCCTGCAGTGCATATTGTAATTTGTACACACTGCTGCCACTGTGCGTCGGTCGAGGAGGAAGTACATGTTTGTGGATGTGGTGCCAATCAAGTGGGCTGCTTTGTCCTGGATGGTGCCCACCTTCTTCAGTGTTGTAGGAGCTGCACTCATCCAGGCAAGTGGGGAGTATCCCATCACAATCCTGACTTATACCTTGTAGATGATGAACAGGCTTTGGGGAGTCAGGATTTGAGTTACTAACTGCAGGATACCCAGCCTCTGACCGGCTCTTGTAGCCACAGTATTTACATGGCTCATCCAGTTCAGTTTCTGGTCAATGATAACCCCCAGGTTGTTGATAGTGGGGGATTCAGTGATGGTAATGCCATTGAACATCAAGGGGCAATGGTTGGATTTTCTCTTGTTGGAGATGGTCATTGCCTGACATTTGTGTGGCACAAATGGTACTTGCCACTTGTCAGCCCAAGCCTGGATATTGTCCAGGTGTTGCTGCATTTGGACATGGACTGCTTCAGTATCTGAGGGGTCACGAATGGTGCTGAACATTGTACAAGCATCAGCGAACATCCCCAATTCTGACCTTATGATGGAAGGAAGATCATTGATGAAGCAGCTGAAGATGGTTGGGCCAAGGACACTACCCTGAGGAATTCCTGCAGTGATGTCCTGGAGCTGAGATGACTGACCTCCAACAACCACAACCATCTTCCTTTGTGCTGGGTATGACTCCAACCAGTGGAGAGTTTTCTCCCTGATTCCCATTGACACCAGTTTTGCTAGGGCTCCTTGATGCCACACTCGGTCAAATGCTGCCTTGATGTCAAGGGCAGTCACTCTCACCTTGCCTGGTTTGGTTCTTCAAATAGGTAGGTAAAAGTTGCATTCTCTGCTGCACGGTGGATTTTAAGCAAATGTTGCTCCTTTGGTGATCTGGAACTCTTCCCTTTTCTCTCCATCTGCTGTTCCCAAAATGGCTCTTATTAAATGTTCTTTATCAGCAGCCTGGTTTCTGTCAGGTGACCATAATATCTCTTCTTCATTGTCCTCACAAATGGTCTCTGATGGCTTGGCCATTGACACACGATGTTGTTCAAAGCTCATCCATTTACATATTCTTGTGATAGAATTTGTTTCTTCCCAGGCCCTTTGCTTTGAATTCCAATCTGAAGCCAAGTAGTCTGCAAGTCGACTGTGAATGAGTTTCTGTAACTATTTGGATAATGGCAGCCATTAATCCACAAGAAAACTTTATTGCATTTTAATACCTTCTCAATAAAAAGTCTGAAAAGGTCATTTGCATTTTAATGTCCTGCTCAGACTTGCTGGCTGACTTCCAGGACCTTGTGTATTTCCATGTATATTGACAGAGAAAGAAAAAGGTCACCTGACTTGTCAACTCCATTTTGTTTCAAAAGCTGAGCGTCCATTCTCCATTTGGTTTTCAAAGCAAAGTCTTCATTTCAAATAAATCCGAGTGTCCATCTTGCATGAATGTAATTAGTTCCAAAAATAAACTGACCAAATCCCGCTCTACATCATCACCACCTATCTAGATTGTCTCTGATTTGTCCAGTTCTTATGACCAGAGATTTCATCCATTAAATATTGGGCAGACTGAATACATTGTCTTTGGTCTCCATCACAAACTCGGTTATCTGACCTTCCATGCCATCCCTCTCCAGTCTGCAGGCAACAGTCTGAGGCTGAACTAGACCATTTGCAAACTTGGCATCCTGTTTGACACTGATTTGATCTTCCAACCACATATCTGCTCGATCATGAAGAGTAGACTCTTTCACCTCTGTAACATTGTTAGTCTCTGTTCCTGCCTTAGCTCATCTATGGGTGAAACCTTCATCTGTTACCTCCAGATTTAACTATTGCAATGTTCCCCAGTTTGGCCACCCACCTCCCACCCTCCATAGACTTCAGCCACTTCCTAACTCACAGCAAGTCCCATTCACCCTTTCACTTCTGCACTTGGTGATCTAAATTGGCTCTCATCTGGCAATGCCTCTATTTGAAAATTCCCGCTCATGTCTTAAAATCCCCCCACGGCCCTCACCCCTCCATGTCTCCATAACCTCCTCCAGCTCGACAAACCCTCTGAAACCTCTGTGCTAGCAGTTAAAATCCAGGTCAATACGACATTGAAACAGGACTGAAAAGAGGATTATGAAGGTGCATCAGTTTCAATTTACAACATTCAGAATCAGGCAGCAGTTTAAACAGTGCAATTCCCTTTTAAATCTCGCTGAGGATTAGGTAGGACAAAATAATTGATGCACACGAGCAAGCCCTCCCCATTTGGAGCACTGCTAATTTTATTGATTCACCCAGTGCAAACTGATATTTTTCTGTGTAAATATTTTATCCTTTTAATCAATCTTGTCCATAATTGCTTTTTATATTTGCTTTTAATTTTTAATTAAGCACTCTGTAGGAACAATATTAAACATTATCAAGTAGTACAGCGAGAAGTAAGAGTGCACATGGGAATCTAAAACCAATAAGAATTATACTTTGAAAAAGATGTTCACCTTGTGGAGAAAAGTTCTGCATCAAGCTCCTTAGGTAGAAATGGTATCAGCCTGGTTTGAAAGTGAATACCGTGTAGAGATTGGGTGAGGAATAGATCAGTCCATCAGGGATTGATTTAATGTTCCCAGCCTAGGTCCCGCCCACTGTGAGAGAATCGGTGGGAAACCCGCAGTACTTCCGTGGGGGAGGTCCAACCTAAATGATATGCATATCAGGAATTTAACTGGCCAGTGTCCAGGTCTTCCAGGATTTAGAATTCCCGCCCCTTCAGATCGACCAGCTAATCAGGGGCCTGCAGGTCTCCATTGCTGGCCGCAAGTGCAGAGAGATGGGCTTCACAACCCACAACCCCCTCCCCCCAACCCCCACCCTCACCCAAAACATCCCATTGCCAAGTCCCTCAGTTGGGCACCAAGTGCCTGACAACGAGGGACCTCTGTGGTAGGCCACTGGCAACCTGACAAGTTTTACTGGGTGTCATTCCTATGTAATCCGTAAGTCATCACTAATATCCAGTGGGATCTGGGATGACTGGCTTTAAGTAGCTCACTAAGACCCTAATTACCTTCCCATCGCTGGCGGGTGGGATTCACACATCGGGCCCTTCCTTCCCCCCAATTTAATTGGGGACTGTTATCCTGACATTGATGTAGGAATTCCTGCCCAATTCTCCTGACACCACCCAAATCACCAACTGCCCCTCTCCAACCCCCCCACCATCATGTCCACCCTATTAGACTCCACTAATTCCAGTCCTCACTTATGACCCTTGCACCCACCAATTTCAGGTAAAAAGAAAAGAAAGACTTGCATTTTTATAGTGCCTTTCACAACCCCCAAGTCAGCCACTGAAAACTTTTGATGTGTATTCACTGTTGAAATGTCGGAAACATTGCAACCAATTTGCACATGGTAAGCTCCTGTAAACAGGTATTGTGACATGGACCAGATAATCTGTTTTTAGAACCATAGAACCATAGAACACTACAGCACAGAAAACAGGCCATTCGGCCCCTCTAGTCTGTGCCGAAATATTATTCTGCTAGTCCCATTGACCTGCACCCAGTCCATAACCCTCCAGACCTCTCCCATCCATGTATCTATCTAATTTATTCTTAAAACTTAAGAGTGAGCCCGCATTTACCATGTCAGATGGTAGCTCACTTCACACTCTCACCACTCTCTGAGTGAAGAAGTTCCCCCTAATGTTCCCCCTAAACCTTTCCCCTTTCACCCTAAAGCCATGTCCTCTCGTGTTTATTTCTCCTAATCTAAGTGGAAAGAGCCTACTCGCACTTACTCTGTCTATACCCCACATCATTTTGTAAACTTCTATCATATCTCCCCTCATTCTTCTACACCCCAAGGAATAAAGTCCAAACCTGTTTAATCTTTCCCTGTAACTCAAATCCTTAAGACCCGGCAACATCCTAGTAAATCTTCTCTGCACTCTCTCAATCTTACTGATATCCTTCCTGTAATTAGGCAACCAGAACGGCACACAATATTCCAAAGGTGGCCTCACCAATGTCTTATACAGCCTCGCCATAACATCCCAACTCCTATACTTAATACTTTGATTTATGAAGGCCAGTATGCCAAAAGTTTTCTTTACAACCCTGTCTACCTGTGACGCCACTTTCAGGGAATTATGTATCTGAACTCCCAGATCCCTTTGTTCCTCTGCACTCCTCAGTGCCCTACCATTTACTGTGTATATCTTACCTTGGTTTGACCTTGCAACATGTAACACCTCACACTTTTCCGCATTTTAGTGGTGTTGATTGAGAGATAGGGATAGTGTGTCATTTTACATGTCGGAGAGCGGGCTCCGCCCTCGCTTGCCGACCCAAAGATTCTGGCCATGGGGTTTTTTACATTCACCTGAGATGTCAGACAGGGCTTCAGTTTAACATTTCATCTGACAAACAGCATCTCTGACAGTGTAGCACTCCTTCAGTATTGCACTGGGGCATCAGCTTAAATTTTTATGTTGAAGCCTCTAGAGTGCGATTATGAACCCACAACCCTCTGAGTCAGAGTGGAGAATGCTATCAACTGAACCACAGCTAACATGGTTAACAGATTTCTGACACTCCATTGTCAAGGCTCAGGGAAATGATGGCCTCTTCCATGAGGTTCCAAGAGGTGACCTCTGCCCATGGAGGCGAGAGTGGAGGCTAGATTCATGTGGGATGGGAAAATTAGGTGATAATTGGTCACCTGAGGATAACCTGAGAAGGAAGAACAAAAAAATTTTAAATTATGATGCCTTTCATCTGTGAGCCTGGGCAATGGGCATCAGCAAGCTGATTGGCCAATGTGTGGGGGGAGGGGAGGGGCCATGACCGAATCTGATCCAAAACTCAGCCAAAATCACGAGGCATTTCAGGTTTTTCATTATGGACGCCCTTTTCGTTTCCCAGGCACCCCGTCCTGGGTGAGTAAGTGTACTGTGTGGCATCATACTGACCGAAATAGAGCAGGAAGTGCCCGAGTTGAATTCCTGTTTTAAAACACTTATTCTCGGATGTGGGTCACTGGGAAGGCCGAGTTTGTTGCTCAGCCCAATTAGCCCTTATTTTGGTTAAGAAGTTAAACCGAGGCCCCATTTGTCCAGTGAAGTGGGTGTAAAGCATTGCATGGCACAATTTTGAAGCAGAGATGGGGAGATCTCCCTGGTGCATTGTTTAATGTTTACCCCTCAAATAACATCACCAAATGGGCCCCAGTTAAGCCTGTCTCTTTATGGGGTATGTGGAACATACCTTGTTCCAGTCCGACTCAGGCCCCCTCTCACAACTCTTTCTCCGGTACATCGATGATTACTTCGGAGCTGCTTCGTGCTCTCGTCTGGACCTGGAAAAATTTATTAATTTTGCTTCCAATCTCCACCCCTCCTTCATTTTCACGTGGTCCATCACTGACATTTCCCTCCCCTTCCTTGACCTCTCTTCTCAATCTCTGGTGATAGACTATCCACCAATATCCATTACAAGCCTACCGACTCCCACAGCTACCTCGACTACAGCTCCTCGCACCCCACTTCCTGTAAGGACTCCATCCCATTCTCTCAGTTCCTTCGCCTCCGTCACATCTGTTCCGATGATGCTACCTTCAAAAACAGTTCCTCTGACATGTCCTCCTTCTTCCTTAACCGAGGTTTTCCACCCACGGTCGTTGACAGGGCCCTCAACCGTGTCCGGCCCATCTCCCTCGCATCCGCCCTCACGCCTTCTCCTCGCTCCCAGAAACATGATAGGGTCCCCCTTGTCCTCACTTATCACCCCACCAGCCTCCGCAGTCAAAGGATCATCCTTCGCCATTTCCGCAAACTCCAGCATGATGCCACCACCAAACGCATCTTCCCTTCACCCCCACTATCAGCATTCCATAGGGATCGTTCCCTCCGGGACACCCTGGTCCACTCCTCCATCACCCCCTACTCCTCAACCCCCTCCTATGGCACCACCCCATGCCCACGCAAAAGATGCAACACCTGCCCCTTCACTTCCTCTCTCCTCACCGTCCAAGGGCCCAAACACTCCTTTCGAGTGAAGCAGCATTTCACTTGCATTTCCCCCAACTTAGTCTACTGCATTTGTTGCTCCCAATGTGGTTTCCTCTACATTGGAGAGACCAAACGTAAACTGGGCGACCGCTTTGCAGAACACCTGCGGTCTGTCCGCAAGAATGACCCAAACCTCCCTGTCGCTTGCCATTTAAACACTCCACCCTGCTCTCTTGCCCACATGTCTGTCCTTGGCTTGCTGCATTGTTCCAGTGAAGCCCAACGCAAACTGGAGGAACAACACCTCATCTTCCGACTAGGGACTTTACAGCCTTCCGGACTGAATATTGAATGCAACAACTTTAGGTCTTGAGCTCCCTCCAACATCCCCACCCCCTTTCTGTTTCCCACTTCCTTTTGTTTTTTTCAATAAATTATATAGATTTTTCTTTTCCAACCTATTTCCATTATTTTTAAATATTTTTAAATCTTTTATGCTCTCCCCACCCCTACTAGAGCTATACCTTGAGTGCCCTACCATCCATTCTTAGTGCCCTACCATCAACTTTAACACCTATGTGTTCTTTTATTCTGTTGTTTGTGACATCTTTTGATGATCTGCTTCTATTACTGCTTGTTTGTCCCTACAATAACACCAACCCCCTCCACTTCTCTCTCTCTCCTCCCGCCCAAACCACTCCCCCCCAACACACCTTAAACTAGCTTATATTTCACCCCTTTCTTGGACTCACTCAAGTTCTGTCAAAGGGTCATGAGGACTCGAAACGTCAACTCTTTTCTTCTCTGCCGATGCTGCCAGACCTGCTGAGTTTTTCCAGGTAATTCTGTTTTTGTTTTGGATTTCCAGCATCCGCAGTTTTTTTGTTTTTACCTCTGATATGTCCTCCTTCTTCCTTAACCGAGATTTTCCACCCAAGGTGGTTGACAGGGCCCTCAACCGTGTCCGGCCCATCTCCTGCGTATCCGCCCTCCCTCCTTCCTCTCCCTCCCAGAACCATGATAGGGTCCCCCTTGTCCTCATTTATCATCCCACCAGCCTCTGCATTCAAAGGATCATCCTCCGCCATTTCCGCCAACTCCAGTATGATGCCATCACCACCATTGATGGCGGGAGGGGGCTGAACGGGGTGGGGGTAACAGGGCAGGAAGGCCATTGACAGGCCTTCCCACTGTGGTCTTAATCGGGGTGGAGGCAGGGAGGTGGAGGAGTCCCATCTTCCAACCTCCTGCCTATTTAAATGGCCACCCTAACACCAAAAGTGCCATGGAGAAGGGCATTAAATTCGGCCCAATGTTTTCTCTCTCGTTTTGCCCATACAAAATTAATTCAGGATATTCACCAGGATTGACTAAGCCATCTTAAATTAGAGCACTAACTGCATGACAAAAGAACTGAGAACTGTGGAAATTGTGACCATTACTGCTGTCTCCTGGCCATCTGTCGCAGTTGCTGCTAATCTACCACTTGTCAAACAGGCATGACCTTTGACAAGTAAATGTAATTAAAAAAAAATCTGAATATGTTGCCAAGTTAAATTAAGTTTATACACATGAGCAGCAGCACGTAAACTCATGTTGACACTGCCTGCTCCACCACCCCCATAGCTCAAAGAGAAAGGCTCTGATTTGCTTGTCACCTAAAGCAAGCTGAGCTTCAGAACTCCCCACAGAGTTAAGAGGCATCTCAAATTCTACGTGTCTAAGATCGCACAGACTCAGACAGGAAAGTTCATTGACTCTGAAAGTGAATCACTGTAAAGCTTTTACTGTGTATTTTTTTTTATCTTGCTGTGGATTTCAGCTCGCTATTGTGAGTTACATTATTCCTAACTCTGATGTTTCATGCAGCCGCAGAAGATTAAAGTCTTCAAATGCTGATGTTTTTGGGGAAGAAACATAACCTGAATCAGGAGCGGCAGCAGCAGTTGGGGGAGGTGGGGGGGTGGTGGAGGGGGGCAGTGGGGTGGTGGTGTTGGCAGGGAGGAGAGTATTTTTAACGCAGCCAGTTGCTTAAATCTGGAATGCGTTGCCTGAAAGGATGGTGAGAGAAGATTCAAAAATAACTTTCACAAGGAAATTGGATGAATGTTATATTCATGAAAGGGAAACATTTGCTAGGTTTTGAGGGAGCATGGGACTAATTGGATAGCTCTTTCAAAGAGCCAGCACAGACACGATAGGCCGAATAATCTCTTTTTGTGCTATGCCATTTGGATAGAGATCTAGGAAACAGTAAAAGCCCATTGTTGTATTGATGGAGTTGGACCACTATGAGATAATAAAGTATTGCTTCAGTTTATGGAATACTAGCTGAAATATTTCAGCTCTTTCCTGGACTCGAACTCAAGTTCTGTCGAAGGGTCATGAGGATTCGAAACATCAACTCTTTTCTTCTCCGCCGATGCTGCCAGACCTGCTGAGTTTTTCCAGGTAATTCTGTTTTTGTTTTGGATTTCCAGCATCCGCAGTTTTTTTGTTTTTATTTTAGTCTATTTCCCACTGTCATTGGCAGTCACCCACCGAGGAGTTAACCATCCTGTCCACCATCGTTCATAACTATATAAGGAAAACCAACTCCTTCGTGTCTGAATCACCTGGGAGTAAGTTCTACCTAGCTATTAACCTATCATTGTGAGAAGGATCTAGACTTTGTTGTCTAGTTTAATATTGATATTGATATTGACCAATAAACCCCCTCACCAACATACCTACCTCCTGCCAATGAATTCCTTTCGGGAATACAGTAACAGCTGTTATGTAGGATGAATATGGCAGTCATTCTGTACCAAGAACATGCCACAAACAATCATCATTCTCTTTAGGTAGTATTGGTTGAAGGAGGGATGTTAACCCACTCACCAGAAGTGACCTCCCATGCTTATTTTAATAGTTCCATGGGATTTTTTAATGTCCACTTGAACAAGCAGATCATTTATCATTTCATTCAAATGGCAAACAAGACCTGTGGTCATGACTTTATCATCCACCCTATCACCCTCCAAAACGTCTACTTTCTTCAAATTCTGGTCCCTTGGGCATCTCCAACTTAACTGCTCCACCATTGCCTCCATGCTTTCAGCTGCCTGGGTTCTAAACTCTGTAATTCCAACTCTAAAACTTTCCCTCCTCATTAAAATGATCCTTAAAGCCCACCTCTTTGATTCAGCTTTTTGTCACTTGTTCTATTATCTCCTTCTGTGGCTCGGTGCTATATTTTGTCGGATACTCACTGCAGGGAAGTGCATTGGAACCTATTAATACATTAAAGCAAACGCAAGTTATTTTTGTTGAAATCTCCGGGACCGTCACTATCTTCAAGTTGCTCTGCAGGTCATGAGACACATTGCGCTGTCAATAGAGGTCATGGACACCTTCAGCATTTTCTGTTTTCATTCCCAACCATCTCTTGCCAACTCATATCAACCTTGCTAAGGAGGACCCTTTTAATTACTATCAACTCTTTAAGTGGTCTATAGCAGACCCACCCAGTGATAGTAGTCCAACAAGGAGCTTCTAACCACCCTGAATAGAGGGAGTCCTCGTTTAATGTCATTAATTGGTTCCTGAAAAATGCAATGTTATGTGGAACAACATTATGCAAAACAGTCTGCCTGAGGCCCATAGTTCCTCCCAAGATTGCCTGCTCCCCACTTTATCTGAGACCCAAGACCCAGCTCTTGCAGTCTCAATGTGGGAGTTACGGCGTAGGATGCTGTTAATACCAAACAACAGCACTGCCATGGGAATGCAATGTTCTAATCAGAGAGTGACGTTAACGTGAAATGATGTTGTGCGAGACAATATTAAGTAAAGACTGCATGTACCTAATTAGTGACCTCAAAGAAGAGTGAACTAATTAGTGAAGGAGCCATGTAAATGGACATCCTACCTGAGCTTTAACCCCATGATGCATGGAGAATCAAGAGTGAAATGATAATTTAATATCCCTCCCTTGATAGCTATCAAGCTCTCCCTCTCTCACCTGCCCTCGTACCTCTCAAACTCAACCTTCATAAATGCTCTAATGGTCACCTGATTCCATTGTACTGTTCTCCTTTGTTAAACCATACCACACCTTCATTACCTTTCTGTGAAAAAATTGCGCCTGATTTTGGGCTTTATTGCCTTTGGCTTTTGATTTTGATGTTTGAAGCTGACATTTAATTCTCTAAATAAAGTTTGACACTGCATTTGGCATGAAGATAAACATTTTAACTATTGGTTCTTTTTGAAAGGGCAGAATAAAAGCAAAAACTTGTCTTGTTGGTTATGACAGAATAGATGTTGAACTCAGACTCTTTACTATTAGTAGGAAATGATTTATTGCAATGAGTTGCCTGTTATTACTCTGATCTGTTGAAAAACAGGTTTTGTTTACTGAATCTGTGACTTTTTATGCAAGCTTGCAGGACTCCGACAGTATACGTTCTGCACAGAATCATTAAATTATAGAATTTTACAAACACAGAAGGAGGCCATTTGGCCCGTTGTACCCATGCCAGCTCTTTGAATGAGTTAAAAGCAAAACACAGTGGATGCAGGAGATATGAAATTAAAGCAGAAAGTGCTGCAAAAACTCAGCAGGTCTGGCAGCATCTGTGGAGAGAGAAACAGAGATAACTTTTTGAGTCCAATATGACCCTTCTCAAAGAAGTCATATTGGACTCAAAACACTTATTCTGTTTCTCTCTCCACAGATGCTGCTGGACCTGCTGAATTTTTCCCAAACTTTCTGTTTTTATCTTTGAGTGAGTTGTCCACTTAGCTGCACTCCCCTGACCCTTTCCAATAGTTCTGAAAATGTGTGTTTTTTCCAGTATTTATCCAATTCTATTTGGAGAGTTACTATTTAATCTGTTTCCATCACACTTTCAGAAGGTTCATTCTCAATTGTAAAACACTGTGAAAAGAATTCCCCCTGACTCCCCTCCGTTATTTTGCCAATTATCTCATACCTGTGTCTTTGATTACCAACCCTCTCACTAATTGAAACAGGTCCTCTTTATACAATCCATTGAATTCTCTTCATAACTGCAAACACCTCTATTAAATCTCCCCTTAACCTCTGCACTCAAGGGAACAATTTCAGTTAGAAGTATAAATTTGTGGGATTTTCTAAAGAATGTCACAAATCATTAAATCACTTCCCACAATAGCTGTTCGGAATACACAGTTTAAAATACATGCTAGCTTTTGAATTTAATCTAAATGTAGCTTTCTTGTGTTTAACTGTGGCTTGGTGATGATATGGACAAGATTTTTTGCAAAGGAAGGAATACCAAAAAAAGAGTCTGCAATGAATCAGTTTGAATCACAGCATACAACATTGATGGAGTTAGGATGTCACAATATAATGTGAGCCAATTTACTCTGACATTATCACATAGAATCTGCCATCCAGTGTTCAACCTCACTGTGCCAGATATACTGCTGCTGTGAATTCAATAGAATGATTTAAGGAACACTTAATTTTTATTACAAGAGAAGAGGATGCTGATTGGTTGGCAAGTTCACTGTGATTGACTGAGGCATTTCATGGACAAAGCAATGGGAACTATAGGCTCCACAAGTTCCTGGGTAATGGTGCAAGACTTGAACATATTCCTTTTGTTTGCACAGAACAGGTCCCTGTATATGTATGTTGCTTCTAGCAGGTATAAATGAGCCGTGTTATGAGCTTGACTGATTATCTTAAACTGGTTGTTAGTGTAGCTATTGGCACACTCAGGATTGTTCAGCAAGTGCTGCCTAATTGCGGAATTACATCCAAGAATAAACATTTTGTTTTGGGTCATAGTCGACTTGCCAACCAATCAGTAGCCTTTTCCCCTGCAGTATAAATTGTTGTGATTGTTTGAAATTTGGTATTCAAATAGTAACTTGGTAGTACAGGACTTGAGTATTACTGAAAAAGTGACATGTTTAAGCTTTTCATCTTGCATTCATCAGGACTCTCGCAAGAATACCAAAATAAGGGGAGGACCAACAATTTATACTGCATGTGAAGAGAATGCTGATTGGTTGGCAAATGGCATTGCCATGGAGAATGCACCACTGATAGTGACTGACAGCTAACTGCCAAGCATTGCTTGAAATTTAAACCAGACAGCTTGACACTGATTGGTCAAGGCATTGCTCTGAGGAATGAGTCAGCAAATGGCTGTCACTTATTGTGTTTAACTGAAACAGGCACAATTCTGTACAAGTTCTTTCTGTCTGTAAAGAACAGGGTCCTGTGTATTAACATCTGTAGCTCCCAGTGCACCCAAATGCACCACATTGTGAGCCCAACTGACAATCTTAAATTGGTTGCCAGCATAATTCTTAGCACACTGAGGATGATTTAACAAATGCTGTCCAATCGCGGAATCAGATCTAATTCTGGACACTGCGTTTTACGTTTTGCAAGCACAGGCTGGTTGGGTATGGTTTGCACCCTGCCCATTGCAAACAGCATCTGGGACATGCTGTTTTATATGATCCACCAGTCTTTGGGACATACTGCCGGCACACCTAGCATCACACTGGCACTGAAATTCATACACTACATTTCTCATTTATCATACAAGTGAATTTCAGTGCCGGTATGATGCCAGGTATGTAGGCTGTACATCCCAACAACTGGTGCTTTGTATCAAACAAATTGTCACTTTGGCTGTTTTCAACAGGCAAAACACTGACCATATTCAACCAGCCCATGCTTGCAAAACTCAGAACATAGTGTCCAACATTAGACGTGATTTGGCAATTAGACAGCACCTACTAAGTAATTCTAATTGTGCTAGGAATTACACTGACAACCAGTTTAAGATTATCAGTCAGGTTCACTTATGCATGCTAGAAGCCATATATATTCACACACAGGGATCTGTCCTTTGTAAACAAAATGAAAATGTCCAGGCATTGTGCCTTTTTCAACTAAACAAAAGCTTCAGGGACAGCCAATCCTTGGTGCATTTGCCATGACAACGCCTTGATCAATCAGAGCCAACTTGCCTGTTTTGAATTTAAACAAAAGCTTGGAAGTTACCTATTGCCTGGTGCATTCTCTACGTTGATGCCTCCACCAATTGGACACCATTTGCCAACCAATCAGCACCCTCTTCTCATACAATATAAATTGTTAGGGCTGAGGTGAAGAGAGAGTTCTACATTCAAAGTGTTGCGAATCTATAGACTTCTCTACCCCAGGCTGCTCGGTGGATGCTCAGTTGTTGAGTATATTGAGGTTGATAGACCAAAATGAACTAAAGGAATTAAGAGTGATGGTGATAGTGTAGGAAAGTGGAGTTGAGGCAGAAAGTCAAAAATGTTCTTGTTGAATGGCGGAACAGGCTTCAAAGGATAGCTTGCCTACTCCAGCTCTTTTTTCTTGTGTTTGTATGTTATTATGAAGGAAAAAAATAACATTTGCATTTAGATGGTTTCTTATCACATCTAAAACGACTTAAAGTTTGGTATATAATTTTTTTTCTTTTGAAGTGGTTTATGTAGGTAAACTCCACGGCTGTTTCCATCATAAACAGCATTACATTTTGTCACCAAAAAAAAATCTTCTCTAATTTGCTGACACTGTCACTCTAACTGTTCTAGATTCATTACCCTCTCACCTGAAATAGTTGAATCTACACCATCAACTCACTTACCCTTTTTTTTTACTCAATTTTGAGATATGTGCATCATTGACAAAGCTGGCATTTTTGCTTCTTGCCCTTCCATGGGGCACAAGATTAATTTGAATTGCACACCATCCCAGGACCCCACCTTTCATGATCAAAATCTAAGTGCTGCACTGCCCCCCCTCACCCCATACTCCTCTCTCCTACCCGCCAAACCCCCTACACCAAAACTAACTAAATTTTCTGGTGGCAGTTCTGGTCTGATCTTGAGGCACCTGATAATCTCAGCCAAGGTGTGAGCAGCTGGTGTTAAAATTGATCTCAACATTCCTAGGTTAGGTAGGGGTTGCCAACACTCTGGTATTGCCCTGGATTCTTCAGGAAATGAAGATTAATCTCCAGGACAATGCCACTTGCAAAAAGGAGAACAATCACAGGCAGCTCACCTGGCGAATACAAAATGATTTGAGGACTCTTAACTGGAAAGACAACCAAATGTCAAAAATAGACCCAAATCGGCTTAAATCCAAATTCCTATTAATTTGCATGAATCTGAAGTTAATGTTGTTAACAGATCTTAATGTTTTGCTTAAGGATATGTCGAGCAATGGGGCCGTAAATAGCCCTTTATAAATCTCCCATACAAATCTGAAGAAGACCAATCAGCCAATGAGTAAATTAAAGCAGGAATGACACTCAGTTACCAGGGTTGGGCACCTGGAAGTTGCCATGGTAGAATAGAGAGTGTGATCTTCCCAGAGTAGGCCAATTAAGAATCTGTCAGTGGGAGTGCTGTCCATTGAGGGATGGTGAACAGGCAATGGACATGGGAGGTCCAATCTATCTATCCCACAATCTAAGCATCTCCCATTGATTTTCAGCAATGTTACCATTGCTGAATCTGCCACTACCAACATCCTGGGAGCCATCATTGACCAGAAACTGAACTGGACCAGCTACATAAATACTGAGGCAGGTCAGAGACTGGGAATTCTGTGGTGAGTAACTCACCTGCTGAATCTCCTAGGCCTGTCCACTATCTACAAGGCACAGGTCAGGAGTGTGATGGAATAGCCTCCACCTACCAGGATGAGTGCAGCGCCAGCAACACTCAAGAAGCTCAACATCACCCAAGACAAAGCAGCCTCTTGGTCTGTACAGCATTTACCATCTTAAGTATTCACTCCTTGCACCAACAGCACATGTGGCAACAGTGTGTACCATCTACAAGACGCACTGCTGGAACTCAGCAATGCTTCTTGAACAAAACCGATGTCCTTATCCCCTAGAAGAATAAGGGTGGCCGATGCATAGAAACACCACCACCTGCAAGTTCATCTCCAAGCAACACAACATCCTGACATGGAAATGTTCAATGTCACTAGGTCAAAATCCTAGAACTCCCTTCCAACAGCACTCTGGGTGTTCCTACCTCATATGGACTGCAGCGGATGAAGTGGGTGGCTCACCACCACCTTCTCAAAGGCAATTAAGGCTAGGCAAGGAAAGCTGGCCATGCCAATGATAATTATACCCCACAAAAGAATAAAAAGAATCAGAGTGTTCAAAGTGAAGGGTAGCTGGAGTCCCACTTTGAATTATGTGCACTATTCAGGTGGATGGAAAAGGAGCTGAATGCAACATACAGCAGATGGAGCCGACAACCAACTCCTCAAACCCAGCACTATCTAGTGGATCTGTCTGCAGGGGAATTTCTTCTAACTGATTTGTCGACAGCTGCCTTGAAGATTACCAATGTGCTCCTTTAAAGATAGCTCTGCATATGCATCTCATGATGCTCTGATCTCCTGCTGTGTTCTCACCTCCTGTGAGGTAGCAAGCCTCTGTCAAACTGCTATTGTTCTGGAAAACTCTCCATTAATTGCCACCAAAATGACCTTAATTGGATTCCCACTGTTGCCGAGCAGGTTGCCTTCCACACATGCGGCCCATCTCTAGGAAAACCACCAGAGGTGGGTACATATTCAATTTCACAGAAGGGGTGTAATTGGATTCTATTTGATCACTAACCTCACAGGGTGGAAAGATCAAATAACTCTTGAGCAACAAAGTGAAATGATTGAACAATATAGCTCTTCACTGTCAGTGAGAAGCATTAGAATCCTCAGATGTCTCTGTGCGACACAACTTTTAAGAGGTCTGAGGACAAAGACTGAATAGTTCACAATTGGTATCTCTGTTTTCTTGATCAGCAAGCCTGAAGACTCCACTGATTGCTGCTTCTCACTAAAATATATTTTCATCCATAATTAACTTGCGAACAGAGAGTGGATTCATGGCTGGAGTTCTATTTATTTAGTTGCTCATGGAAGTTTTCTATGAGCAGGCTGTGTTGGGTGAAATTGCCAGGACAGGATTGTGTAATGGGCTCATGGTGAAGTGGTAACCTGTTTTATCCTGCATATGATTCTCAGGGGTCTTTTCCATTGACTTAAATCATTTCAATGTTTACTATGCAACACAACTTTATCACGATTTTTTAATTCCTCAATAATCTCACAAAAGCACCAAGATGGTGTGGGATAATAGATAAATAGAGAAAAGAACAAGATTTAAGTCAATGAAAAAGACCCCTGAGAATCATTTGCAGGATAAAACAGGTTACCAATTCACCATGAGCCCATTACACAATCCTGTCCTGGCAATTTCAGCCAACACAGCCTGCTCATAGAAAACTTTCATGAGCAACTAAATAAACAGAACTCCGGCCATGATCCCACCCTCTGTTCGCAAGATAATTATGGATGACAAAGGCCATCTAACCCAACTTATCTCATCCATCCGGAATGACAGAAGAATATACATATTAGGAGCAAGAGTAGGACTTTGGGCAACCTTTCGCCATTTGATAACATTGCCTACATTATACCAGTGACTATAACTCAAATGTATTTAACTGGCTGCAAAGTGATTTGAGGCATCATGAAAGGTGCTGTATAAATGTAAGTTCTTTTTCTCATAACTCATTATATTTATAAAACAATTCAACCCTGTAGCTAATACAACCTTACCATTCTGACTTCTCTGGCCCTAACTCATAATATACCATAAATAGCGTCTGCTCATTTTATGCTAATGACACTATCCCCAGGGTTTGCCAGTCAGACATCTACCAGCAGTTTAGGAATAATGTACACCAGTTCAAATTACTGATATGAATTTTTCAGAGAAGAATGATGCAAGGTACATAAATTAAGCATTGCCTCAGATCAAGAAGTGGTTTGTTTCCCCTTCCTCCAGAAACTGTCATACAAATTATGTTGTATACTATGAATTTACAGGATAAAATGGAAAAATGTAATTAATAAATAAGCAACTCCAACAGCAAAAAAAATTGACACACTCATCCTATGTAACCCTGCCATCCACCCCCAAACCTCCCTCCATGCTGCCCCTACCACCCTATACCTCCAACACCCCCCAATATCCCCACCACTCCTCAAACACCCCCAACCTCCCGATGTTTCCAACACCCCAACCTCCCACTCACCCCTCCAACATACATCACCTCCACTTCGCCCCTCCAACTAACCTCACCACTCCAACACCCCCAACCTCCCAGTCAGCCCTCCAACAACCCCTAGTCTCCCCCAACCCCTACAAGAGCCCCCAACCTCTCCCCACCCCTCCAACACCCCCCAACCTAGCCTCTAATCCTCCAGCACCCCAACCTACCACCAGCCCTCTAACACCCCCCAAACTATCCCCACCCCTCCAAGAGCTCCAACCTACCCCCTGTTCTCCAACATCCCCCCAAACAACCCCTGCCCCCTCCAAGTGCCCCCAACCTATCCCAACCTCCCCTGACCATCTCCCCACCCCAGCATCCAATTGGCTCTAAAATGGCGATTTTACTTACAATTTTTACAGTAAGAACTCTCTCAGTTTGCTTTGCTGCTACTGTTAACCTTCAGGCAGCTCTGTAGTTTTTTGGCGGGGTTTTCAAAAAAAAATCGGAACCACGAAGCTGCCCGAAGGTTGGAAGCAGCAATGCAGCAAATCACTGAAACTGACCTGCTATGGCCAGCTTTATAAAAAATCAGAACTCAGCCTGAAGGCCCTTCCCTCGGGCTCTGGTTGAGACAAGCCACACTGTTCTATCAAAGATCTAGCACAGACACAAAGGGCCAAATGACCTTTGATGTTGTATCATCCTATATAAATGCATATTGCTTTTATTGTTGAGGCCAGTCACTGTGGAACCAAATATACTGAAGTTTTGATGCATGCTGTATCTAGATATTGGAGGGAGGACTTCAGGGCGGTCTCTCCTGCCCCTTCTAAATGTGTAACTGGTATATTGATCCAAATGTAAGTGCAACAACAAGGCCATTTATTTTCTTCTACAAGATGAGTCAATGCAGGTGAAACATCTCCCGGAAGCTTTTTGCTTCTGATGGTTCATGAATATTGGATGGAATTCACTGTAGGCGCTGCATCCACCTATTGATCCTGTTCCTTAGATATAACGGTTATGGTTTTTTTTTTCAACACCACCCATGGTTGAAACATCTCTGCAGAAGCAAACTTTCGAGTTTTAGTTATTCTTAGCGTGATATGAAGAGATATTTTTACGATTGCCACATAAAACATAAAAACATGTGTTTGGTTCTGAGAGTTTTTGGGATGTGAAGAAAAGGCTATGGTGGCTTTCATGTCTTTGCACTCTTCCTTTGAGAGCAGTGTGAAACAGTCAGAGGCTGATTACCAGTTAGCCAGCCTATAATAGGAAAACTCCTTTCACCGCCATAACCAGTAGATAAAATGGGTAGTCCTATACAACAGGAGGGCTTTATTGGCTTCTATGTGCCACACCTACTGGATGTAAGCAGCCTGCTGAATGTTAATATGGAATTCAGAGCTGCAGCTCCAGCTTCCCTCGCCGGGAACATTCAAAGTGAGGCTTGAACCTTGCATCTTCCAACCTAGAGGCAGGAATCTTCCCTCTCAGCCAAAGGCATGCTCAAAAATAAAAGTTGATGAAAACATCATATGTTCAGTGCCAACTTGATCCTAAAAAAACTACAAGCCCTGTCTTATACTTCATCTTAGGTGGGAGTACAATGCAGCAGTGTTTTACCCCCGTCCAATTGAAATCAGTGTAGAACAAGCAGACAGTCCATTACCACTCACTCCACACCCCTGTTGGAGTTTAATTTCACCCACTTAGTTTTGTAGAGCTCTTATGAGGGCAGAAATGATCCCATGGCACTATTTGAAGCAGAGAGAGGAGTTCACCACCAGTGCCTTCAGCAATGTTTATCCCTCAGTCAACACCTAAAACAGATTACCTGGGCTTTTATTTCATTGCTGTTTAACAGAGCTTGCTGTGCCAAAATCGGCTGCTGTGTTTCCTACATTGCAACAGTGACCACACTTTGAAAGTACTTAATTAGCTATTTAAAACATTGGGACATCCTGAGGTCATGAAAGCCATTAGAGAAATGCAAGTCTTTCTTTTTCTTATACTTCATCTTAGGTGGGAGTACAATGCAGCAGTGTTTTACCCCCATCCAATTGAAATCAGTGTAGAACAAGCAGACAGTCCATTACCACTCACTCCACACCCCTGTTGGAGTTTAATTTCACCCACTTAGTTTGGTAGAGCTCTTGGTAACCAAACTGTGCACCACAATGCAACCTTTTCACTGACGTGACAATTTTACATAACAGTTTGATACTTTTGGACTTGGAAATAATATTCCTTTTGTTGAAACAGCTAATTTATGATAACTGATTTACAAAGTGCCATATTCATTATTCAGTAGGATATATTGGATTGAATATTAAATAAAAGGTAAATTCCTTCCATTGTGAATTTGACTCCTGTTTAAATCATGCTGTGGGTAAATGAATAAAGCATTTTTAATATCTCCAAAATAAATCACCATGACCTCAGCATCTACAATTCTAATTTAGTGTATTAACATTATGCAATATTAAAGTGGATGAAATAATCACAGGCGTGTGCATTTTTATTTGTTTTAGCATTTAGGGATTTGTCACAGTGTTTGATTTTACTAAAAGCTAAAATGAATCCTGACTCAATAGAATGCAAAGAAACCTAAATTTACTCATTTAATACTCTTGTCTTCCAAGTGCAAAGCTGCAATTAGCCAGTCACCTGTTTAAATGATGTTACAGAAATTTTTACTGTCATTAGGCTATGCACTTGCCCTTTTGCTGAAAGCAGTGTTGCCTCTGTCTTGCTCCTCAGGCCTCACCAACACAAAAGTGACAAATTAACTGGCTACTCATCTCATTGACATCATATGTGAAAACAATGGCATATTTCCTTACGTGCATTTCAAGGTAACTCACGAGGAAGACATTGAGACATCTCTCAAGGATGTGAGAGATTTGCTAAATTATTTTGTAGGTAATCCCATGACCCTTCCCATGACCATGTTGCTGTCGGTTCCAACCCTGATTTTGGTAACGAGTCTTGGAATGGCAGTGAGCTGTATGTAAGTGGTTGAAGCTGCCGAACTCCTGATCAGCAGAGAATCACCTTCTATTCTTCCAATCAGAGACACGCAATTCATTGCCAACCTGTTCTGAAGAATAGGTAGTATTGTGCTGCACTCCTAAATCTACTAGCAACTGGGTCGAGCTAATCAAACTTTATTTAGTATGGCTTGCCATAAAGAAAACCTTCATCCTCAAAAACATAAGCTAGATTTTAAGCCCAGCTCCCAGACTGAAAGGCTAGGCTCCACCACTTCAAATCAAGAACTAATAAATGTTTTTAATGTCCAATGTCAGTGAACACAGTAAGAGGTGAAACTATCGCTGCACCAAAGGAAAAATAGTAGCTTTAGAAATAGCATTTGCAATAGAAAGAAAAGAAAGCCTTCTATTTATAATAGCACCTTTCATGAGAGTGTCCTGAAGCACTTTACACCAATAAAGCCCTTTTAAATTGAAGTGACTGTTGTAACATAGCAAATACAACAACCAATTTGTGTATAGTAAAGTTTCAGAAACAGCAGTGTGACAATGATCAGATAATCCTTGCTTAATGATGTTGATTGAGGACCAAATATTGTCAAGGGCACTAGGGAGAACTCCCTTATAACCCTTTGAAACTGTGCTGTGGGAATTTTTTATGTCCATCTGAGGGGGCCTTTGTTTTATTGTTTCATTTCAAGGATGGCACCTCTAACAGTGCAGCATCCCTTCAGTTTTGCACTGAGATTATCAACCTGGATTATGTCGTTAAGCATCAAGGGCACAAGAATTAGGAGCATGAGGGGGCCATTTGGCCCCCGTGAGCCTACTCCGCCATTCAATAAGATCCTGGCTGATCTGATTGTGGCCCCAACTCCACATTCCTGTTGGCTCCCCATAAGCCTAGACTCCCTTGTCAATCAAAAGTCTGTCTAACTCAGCCTTGAATAAATTCAATGACCCAGCCTCCACTGCTTACTGGGAAGAGAATTCCACAGCTTGGTGGCCCTCAGAGAGGAACACTTCTCCTCATCTCTGTTTTAAATGGGAGACCCCAAATTGTTAAACTGTATCCCTTAGTTTTTGACTGTCCTACAAGGGGAAACGTCTTCTCAATATCCACCCCTCAGGACTTGAACCCATGACTTTTGCACAATTTAATTGCTTGCTCATCTCCTCTAAACCCATTGACTTAACCAAGTTTTCAGTTATCCCTCCTAAACTCCACTGAACATCTTGCTGCTCCCTGCATGCATCTACTGTGGAAGCAATTTGGGACATTCTTTACATGCAACAGGCAATGTTTAGAGGCAAGTTGTTGATATTTCTGTGCTCCTGTCTGTTTAGAGTTTCTTGAGTAAATACAGCAGTTAGCAGCCTGAAAACTTTTATATGAGTCATCAAGATTCTGGGGGATTGTTGCTGCTGAACGTGTTTTTTTTTTTCCAGCATCCATTTATTTAAATACTGCTAAATTATAGCATTGAATTTCCCACTATTATAGAGTATATTATCACAGTTAGAAATGTTCGTGTCAAATGATACCATCAGGACTCTGAGAGATGGATCGGAATACAGTTCAAAGGCAGCCAGTTCAGAGATTGACTTTCTAGTTTCTTTCGAACCCATGGATGATGTTAAAACACAAATTGGCTCCTTGTCAATTTGAGGAATAATGGGCAGAAGTTAGTGTCTAGCCTGTCCATGGCAGCACTGACCAAGGCCCACACTAGTTTCATATCACTGTCCAACATGGAAGGATATGTTGTTAGATGAAATGGGGAAGCGTAAACACCAAGCATGGAGCAGTTGAGCTCAACTTGAGCAGTTGACCTGTCTTTGTACCACACATTCTCCATAATTCTAAGTAACAGGAGGGTCACAATTGATGATATAGAAGCTTTCAAGGTCAGAAAGAATATAAGGCCAGGTAAGCATCAATGGGTTTAATGGTCCCAGCTTCTACATCAAGAGGGCGTAGCTTTAATCTTGAAAGAGGATGATGAATATATTGAATAGACTGTCAAGGGAGAGAACGGAGGCTGAGCACACAGATTCAAGAGGAAGTTGGATAAATGACTAGAGAAAGATTGGAATGGAGAATGAACATTCTTGTGGGATGTGATAGTGTTTACATGTTGAGATCATCTTAACGGAATACAGCGTGCGCTCTTATGTTCCTAACTATAGACTAAAACAAACTGGAGTTGTCCAACTCATTATAATATCCAATAAAAACAGAAATAATGAAGGAATGATGAAAGGTTATTGACCTGAAACATTAATTCTGCTTTTCTCCATAGATGCTGCCTTACCTGCTGAGAATTTCCAGCATTTTTTCTTTATTTCAGATTCCCATCATCCATGGTATTGCAATGCCCATTCTTATTTCTTCACCTCCTCTTTCCCCTATAGTCAAAGATTACAATCTATTTGCTTGTACATCCAGATTTAACCTTAATTTATTCTGATCATAAGATACATAAAGATAAGTTCATCCACTTAAAGGCCCCAGCAAATCATCTATGTGTGCTATGAATGAGTGTAAGATTATCATCTCCAAAATTACCCTATTGGAGAATAAGTCAAGGAGATCCGCAGTTTTTTTCTGTGCTTGGATGATCTCAATCTTGAATTCTCACCCATTTAACTGACTGACAAAGAAAAATGGCCTTTAAAGCTGCTTTTGAACCATTTAAGGACACTATCTTTCAAGGGTGCTACCACCTTCAAAAGTGATGGGGAGAACAGAAGAGAAAAAAAAAAAGGGGTTAAATTTAGATAAAGTATGGAAATGGAAATGAAGCAATGGATTAGTTCTGGTTGGAGTAATTGGAAGAAGTACAGTGGAGTGTTGTATGATAGAAAATTATCTCTGAAACTGAAAGGAAGAATCAACAAGACATTTGGAAGACCAGCCTTGTTTTATAGTGCAGAAACCTGGGCAACATCAAGAAAAGAGGAATGATGGCTGGACATTAATGACGTGCGGATGCTGAGATGGATGTGTGGAGTAAACAAGGAAGCATAAAATCAGGGACAAGCACATCAGGGGTCAGTGAAGATTGTGAGAATGTCAAAGAAAGCGGCCGAGAATTGATTGAAATGGTGTGGGTCATCTGTTGTGGAAAGAGAGAGAGGAAATGTAGTCAGGTGAGTGATGGAGATGGGACTGCCAGGAAGAAGGAGAAGAGGAAGGCCTAAGACCAGATGAAAAGATGTGGTGGCGAGAGACCTAAACGCAGCGGGATTGGAAGAGGAATGGGTTACTGACAGGAGGAGATGGAGAAGGGCGATCAACCAACATTGTGGCCACCCCAAGTAAAACGGGAGAAGCTGAAAGACGTAGAAGAAGGTTTAAATTTAGAAAAACGTAGAAAATAAAAACTCAAGTAAGTAGACTGGAGTCAATAAATGAGTAAGCAAGAGAAACAGGCCGCCATGTGTCCACCCATTCCACCCAGCCTGTCTATGTCCTCTTGAAGTCTATCATTAACCTATTCATAGATCACAAAGCTTCAAGTTTTGCGTCCTCTGCATATGTTGAAATTGTGTCCAGTATGCCCAAGTCTAGCTCATTAATATATAGCAAGGAAAGCAGTGATCCTTGTCCTGACCCCTACCGATCCTCACTATATATCTTCCTCGAGTCCAGAAAAAAACATTCACCACTACAAGATCACCGTAGGCCTGATACAAGCCAGTGGAATGAATCTGCACTGCCAGTGCTCTCTGGAGTTACTAAACCACCCTCCACCAAACCCCCACCGCAAGTTCTTATAGAGAGGCTGCTAAGATGAAATGATAGAGTCACAAAAGCAGCATCTGAAAAACCTGGATTCATGTAAATCTGAAGTCCTAATCAAATTTCAGCAGTGCAAGTTGGGAAAGTAATAATAAAAGGAATCTGCATACAAAAATAAAAGGATTCATATTTTCACTTTGCGAGGTCAGTGCTACATCGAAGTCAATTGCATAAAAATGGACTACTGCAATAAAAATGGTAATGAATTTCAGAGTCTCCAACTGTTTTACTTTGTGTAGGTTGTATTATGCAAAAGAATTTCCCAAGAGTTTTTCTTAAGAACAACTTTTCATTTAAAGCTGTCTATTAACTTTTGATTATTAATGCAGCATTTTTCACAGTGAGAGTCTTAACATCTTTGCAACTGCCCTACCTTGGTCTTAAATATCTCAGATATGGTTTGAGATCATTCAAGGTCCAGAACATGGGCTCAGCTGAGAAAAGGAAAGGTGTGGAATTTTTTCTTTTTTCATTTATACTTCCGCATGGCTAGGCCATCTGTGGTAATAATGGTTTTATATTGGGTGTAATATAGCTTCAAGGATAATGCTTGTTAAGGAAGATCACATGATCTTTAGTACCCAATAGGCGGGGTAGCGCAAGCTACCTCTGTAGTTAGTAGTTAGTAGTTAGTAGTGTGGAGGTAGAACAAAACAGAAACAGAAGATGCTGGAAAAAAGCAACAGGTCTGACAGCATCTTTGGAGAGAGAAAAATAAAGTTAACGTTTCGAGTCCGTATGTCCCTTCTTCAGAGCTGAAGATAAGCGGAAAAGTGGTAAAATTTATGCTGTTTAAGGGGGATGGGGCTGGTGGAGCTGGATAGAAGGCCAGCGATAGGTGGGGACAAAGGAGGGATTGATAAAGATGTCATGAACTGAAGGACAAAAGGATTGTTAATGTTAGGGGTTAGTGTTAAAATGGTGCTAATAGTGGCGTAAAGGTGATGAAACAGAATGTGATAATAGCTCTCATGTCCACATGTCTGTCCTTGGCCTGCTGCAATGTTCCAGTGAAGCTCAACGCAAACTGGAGGAACAGTGCCTCATCTTCTGATTAGGCACTTTACAGCCTTCCGGACTGAATATTGAGTTCAACAACTTCAGACCATGAACTCTCTCCTCCATCCCCACCCCCTTTTTTTATCCTCTTTCTTCTACATTCATTTCTATTTTTTATCCACTTTATTTTATTTTTGTTTATTTATCTGCAGTTTTATCCCATTTTTATCCCATTTTCTATCCTTTTTTTCCCCCACCAAGGCCCCCTACCCCCACCCACAGGGCCATTTGTCACTTGTTCCATGTTGTTCTTTCACACAATGCTACCCTTGTTCTGCTATTATCACACTCTGCTTTCTTACCTTTACGCCGCTATTAGCAGCTTTTTTAGCACTAACCCCTACCATTAACATTCCCTTTGTCCTTTAGTTCATGACATCTTTGTCAATCCCTCCTTTGTCCCCACCTATCGTTGGCCTTCTATCCAGATCCACCTGTCCCATCCCCCTTAAACAGTACAGGCAGGATCTTTAAGTTGGTGAGCGAGGGGCGGGGCCCGCTCGCCGACACGTAGAACGACGCCGGATGACTTTGGTCGGAACTCCCGATGTCACCCCGCCTCATTTCAATTTTCAGGTCGGCGGGGACTCAGCCAAGTCAGCTGTGCGCCCTCCGACCTGTCAATGGCTTATTGAGGCCAATTAAAAAGTCATTAACCTAATTAATGGGCCTGCCCGTCCAACCTTAAGGGTGGTGGGCAGGCTGGGAGCCCTGGGGCAGCTTCAGAAAAGGCGTCAAACCTCATCCACGGGCGGGATGAGGTTTCATGAGGGTTTTTTTTTAAAATTTAATAAATGTTTGAGTTAAAGTGATGGATGTGTCCCAGCTCCTGTGACATGAGGGGTCATGTCAGAGAATTTTTTTTTTCTGTATCTTTAGCATTTTTAAATTTGGACCCAATCTCCCTGAGGCAGCACCTAGTCTCTGGGAGATGAGCGCGCTCTTTCGCACGCATGCGCATAACAGTGCACTCTCGGCTGAGGGAACCCCCCTCCCCTACCTGCACAGGGAGCACATAGCGCTTCCTGGTGGATGTCACGCTGGGTGGGCCTTAATTGGCCTGCCCACGTAAAATGGTCCAATTGGGGGCGCCGATCGGAGGTGCACCTGACTGCGCCCGCTCCTGCACTCCCCCCACCCCCCGCAACAGGGGGAAGATTCTTCCCTGTAACATTCATCACATTTCCACTTCTTTTCATCTCTGAAGAAGGGTCATACGGACACGAAACGTTAACTTTGTTTTTCTCTCTCCACTGATGCTGTCAGACCTGCTGAGTTTTTCCAGCATTTTCTGTTCCTGTTTTTGTTTCAGATTTCCAGCATCTGCAGTATTTCGCTTTTATCTTAGTGTAGAGGTAGAGTTTGAGTTGGAAGCACACGTGTAGTTGCTGCTGAGTATCTTTGTAAATAAACTAAAGGTTTCCACCTGAGAAGTGTCTGCTGATCATCTCTATCAATAGTACGAAGGGAGCCACCTCTTGCAACAAACTAGCCACAAGAACAAAACAAGTTTAACAGAAGAAATCAAGTGAAAGGAAAATGGCACTCTACCTCATCCAGTGATTGTAAGTAGAAGTTCAGTTCGAATCGATGAAGTAATTCCCGCTCAAAATGCCACGATTTGGAAGAATTGATCATTCCGATCCAGCGACAGATGATTGGTCTCATTACGTTGAACGCCTCATGTTCTTTTTCCAAGAAAACCAAGGTTATGGGGGAAGAGAAGGGGCAAGCAATCCTCTTAAGTACATGTGGGACTAAAGCATACAACTTGATTCACAATTTGATGGGACCCTGTGCCCGAGGTTCAAAACGTTTTGAGGAATTGGTGGACCTCATGAAGCATCATTTTCAACCAAAGCCCTCAGTAACGATGCAAAGGTTTAAGTGTAACTCAAGAAATGGAGCCCCGGGGAAGACAGTTGCATGCTAGGTGGCAGGTTTGAAGTGGTTAGCGGAACACTGAGAGTTTGGTACATCTCTAAATGATATGCCCAGAGGTCGTTTAGTGTGCAGTTTGAATATGGACATGATTCAGAAAAGATTATTGTCTGAAGTGAATTTGGATTTCAAGAAGGCGCTAGAGATAGCGCTGGCCATGGAAAGTGTGGTAAAATATTCAAAAGCCATACAGGGTGCGCAAAGAGATGATGCCCCCAACACCGGGTGGGAAACCCAAGCCAAAACAGGTGCAAAAATGCAAGACTCTGCTGAGAAGCAGGAAACACCCCTCACTGGCTGGAAAATGGGAAGAAATGACTTAGCAGCGAAAACAAAGAATAATTTCACTCGAGGCGGAAACAATCAGTCTCTTGTGGGATTGGCAGTTTAAAAAATCTAATGTTACTATTGTCATAGAAATGGGCATATAATGAGACAATGCAAGGGGAGGTTCAAGCAGGCTTTTATACAAAAGGAAAAAAACACAGTGAGATCTACAATGTAGCACTGCCTGAAACAACAAATTCAGATACTTATTACTTAATCTGAGAGTTGGAAAGACAGAACCAATATTTCTAACAGTGAAAGTAAATGGCAGACCTGTTAGGATGGAAGTGGACACGAAAGCATCCACCACAGTAATTTGGGAACACATCTTCAGATATCTGCATAATGGGGAACATTAATTAAATGTAGGAGAAACAACTGCCCAATTAAAAACAAAAATGGGTGAAGACATTCAAGTCAGAGGCATAAGAAGAATAACTATCCATTATGGAAGACAATCAGTAAAGCTACCCCTGTTGGTATTGAGAGGCAGAGGACCAAGCCTCCTAGGCTGAAATTGGCTAAGGGAAATCAACCTTCATTGGCCACTGAGATTCCAAAAGGAACCTGGAAGTGTTCCTGTTTTGGAAAAGGAATGAGTAAGGACTCAACAAGCTGAAGAAATGCAGGTTGCGTTAAGCCAAAAAAATGGAAAAGCAGCAGAAGGAACTCGGAGAGACCCTGCTTGATGACAGAGTTTGAGACGAGGTGAACAACCTCTGAAAGGAAAAAGAAAACCTGTTGAAAGACCTTCGCCCGCGACGAGATTCCCTCGGGTCAAAGCCTGTACCACTCGAAAAGTAGAGAGAGAAACAAAGAGGATTCAGTGCTTCTCTGAATAAACTGAAGGATGAGTTGGCAGAGAAAACACAACATTGCTCAATTCCCAAGGAGGCAGCAAACATACAGAAAAAAGGGATGGAAGAGCTGAAGAATCAGCTACATGAAGCCAAAGAGGCTTTAGAGGTAAAAGTCGCAGAATTTCCGAAGACGCAGACAGATGATGAATTTTTTGGGAGACTCAACCATTGAACTTACTCAAGTCAAGCTTGAACCTAAGGGTAATCTGGCCAATATTGAAGTCGATAAGAAGGCCGAGATTAAAGCCAGTGCTAGAAAGAAGAAGGCACATAAAAAGAAGGTACAGAGACACAAATAAGACTTTAATCTTTGCAGGATATGAATCCACATTTGTGCAAAGGCCTGGAAATCAAATCGCAAACTCTGATGCACTTAGTCATTTGTCTTTACAAGAAAACAGTGAGGATGTCCCAGTTCCACAGGGAAAATTTCAAAGATTCCTCACTGGTATGTGCTCGACGGATAAGAGTTAGGACAATTCGGGACCTAGCCCTATCTCAAATATGAGAATAAGTGCTTCATGGTTGGTCACAGGAGCCCGTATCTGATGAAATGATGAAATTGTACTTCAACAGATGACATGTAATAACCAGCCAGCATGGCATCTTATTGTGGGGAGCACGAGTGATAATTCCTCCAAAGGGAAGGGAGCCACTTTTAATTGAGCTACACAGTGCACATCCAGGAATTTCCTGAATGAAGACCATAGCATGCAACTATCTATGGTGGCCTGGGATGGATGGTGAAATAGAGAGTTTAGTGAAGAATAGTGTGCAATGTCAGCAACTGCAAAAGTTGCCTTCAACAGCTCCGTGGGAGCGGCCAGGTAAACCAAGGGTTCGGTTACACATTGGCTGTGTGGGACCTTCCATGGGAACAATGTTTCTGTTCATTGTTGATGCCCACTCAAAATGGATGGGCATACATGAGGTGAAGTCACCAACGATTAAGAAGCCATGTCAACGTTTTGCCATTAACGGATTACCAGAAGTAGTTATTTCCGATAACGTCATGGCACTTCCGAGAGCTGAGTTTCAGCAGTTTATCAGCCACAACGGTATCACTCATGTAAAAACTTCACCGTACCCACCTTTCCTCAAATGGACTGGCCAAAAAGGTGGTTCAAACATTCAAGTCAGGCATGAAGAAGCTAACTGGAGATTCCTTAGCAACCAAGCTAACACGCTTTCTTTTCCATTATAGGGCCACCCCTCACACAACAACAGGTGTCACACCTGCGGAGTTATTGATGAAAAGCCGTCTCAGGATGAGATTGAACTTAATAATGTCAAATTTAGGGGGGAAGGTGGAAAGGAGTCAGAGAAACCAGAAAGCTAGACATGACTGGCATAGTCACGCGAGGAAATTTACCATGGGAAAGATGGTATACGTGAAAAACTTCAAGAAGGGCTAAAGTGGTTACTTTGGGTGAAGGGTGAAATAAGTGCATTGACTGGACTTGTATCTTACCATGTGGAGGTGGAAGGCCGAGTCATACGGAAACACGTAGATCATCTAAGGAAGAGAGAAACAAATCACCAAGAAATGATTCCACCAGTGTTCACAACTGGCTCAGTGTTTCCTGTTGAGAGAACTCAACCCAGTACAGGTATGTCTGATGTTCCTGTAAGAGTTGAGGACATAGATCTACAGGTGCCCACCGAAGCATCTGATGTTCAGGCAACTCTAGAAAAGGGGGTTCCTGACAAGGCGTCTGAAGTTGTAGAGCTGATACATTCTCACGCATCAGGAAACCACCTGAAAGATTGAACTTCTAAATTACTTAGCAGTGTAAATATTTTGCTGTCTTGAGACAATGGTACTTGTAAATATAAAATGTATATCTGAGTAAAGGGGGAGGGATGTGGTGATCATGATTTTATTTAGTGTGTAATATACCTTTAAGAATAATACGTGTTAAGGAAGATCACATGATCTTTAGTACCCAATAGGAGAGTAATGCAGGCTACCTCTGTAGTTAGTAGTCAGTGATGCAGAGATAGAGTTTGAGTTGGTAGCACACGTGTAGTTGCTGCTTAGTACCTTTGTAAATAAACTAAAGGTTTCCACCTGCGAGGTGTCTGCTGACCAACTCTATCAATAGTACCAACTTGGCCACATCTCACTCCATCATGTATTATCCACCTCTAATTCACCTTGAGAAGGTAATGGTGTACCTGTGTGGTGGTAGTGTAGTGGTAAAGGCAAATGATGTAGAAGCCAAGTTTCCAGGGTTATGGGTTCAAATCCCACTACAGTAGCTGGTGGAGTATAAATTCAATTAATGAAATTAGGAATATTCATTCTGTTGATCTGTGCTTGCTCCCTGCAAAACCAGCTCAGCAAGTTGCAGTCCACCATCTTTCCTGTGTAGCATTGCAAAATGTTTCTATCCAGACAATTATCCAATTCCCATTTGAAAGCCACAACTGAATCTCCTCCAACACACTCCAAGGCAGCACACAGATCTTAAGCTGCAAAAAAAATGTTTTCCTTGTGTGGCCTTTGGTTCTTTTTACATTCACTTTATATCAGTGTTCCCTGGATCTCGACCATTCTGCCAAAGGGAACAATTTCTCTCTATCTGCTCCTTCCAGACTCCCCATGCTTTTTCAACACCCCTATCACATCTCATCCGAACTTTCTCTTCCCTAAGAAGAAAAGCCCCCCAGCCTCTCCAATCTATCTATAAGTGGCGTCACTCATCCCTGGAACTATTCTGGTGAATCTTTTCTGAACCCTCTCACATCCTTCCCAAAGTGTGGTGTCCAGAACTGGACACAAATATCCAGTTGATGCAAAACAGTGTTTTATGAAGGTTTATCATAACCTCCTTACTTTAGTGTAATCTATGGGGCCGAATTTTTCGACCCCTCTGGCAGCGGGTGGGATAGGTGACAAGCGAGGAAAATATGGCGCAACCTGCTTCACGATGGCGTGAAAGCAGGTCATCATCGTCCGTTCAGCCCGCCGACGGCAGGCCACCTTTCCCGCCATTGGTCGGTGGGGAGCTAATCGTAATACATTAGCGTATAATTAAAAAGTCATCCCACCAGGCTCTTGGTGCCCCACTGTATCGTCCATCCATGTTGGCGGGAAAGCACGCCAACGTGTTTCAGTTGACCTGCACTTGGCGGCCTTCACTTTGTGGGAAATGAGGTGAGTGAGCAGCAGCAGTGTTCTCCACAGCTCGCCCGTAGTTTACAGGCCTCAGGGGCGCTGAGAGGTGGTGGGGGGGGGGGCAGGGGGTGAAACTGATGCCTGGCCACGGAGGCGATTGCTGAGGGGTGGGATGGTGTCCGGGGGCAAGTGCTGGCCAGCCTCGGAGGTGACTGCTGAGGTTGGGAGTGGGGGGGTTTTGACCGGGGGCAAGCTCTTGCCAGCCTCAGTCGAGGTAAGGGGCAGGGTAAGTGAGGGAAATGGCCACACATTAGGGACACCTGTATAAACTGACCATGTCTCTGCAACTCAGATAGATCAGGCGCAGCCACAGTGATATGATTGGGGTCAGGCTCCTAGCCTGCCCGCTTATGCAAGTAATGCAGAGGCACCAAAGGACCACCAAGCGCTCCATACCTTACCCTCCCCCACATTCCCATCACACCCCCAGCACAGACTTCGAGTCTGCCACAACTTTATTGGACTGCAGAGCAGTGGACTGCACACATTGTACAATCCCCTTGCCGTGTAGCAGTTACTGCTGGAGGTGCTCACAGACCCTTGGAATTTCAGCATCCTAGTTTGAACCAGTATCCCCCATGTCACAGGTTGACAAGGCAGCCATGCAGCGCACTCATCTCTGGCCATCCAAGGGGTGACCAGCACTCTCCGAGAAGCATTAAGGGTGGTCACACAGGGTCAGGAAAGGTGCTGAAGTACACCCATGATTAACACGTCTCTCTCTCTCTCTCTTTCATGCTGCAGGAGGACCACGTCAGGATCATGGATTCTGGTGACCTAGCTGTTTGGCCTACAGAAACCGTAGAAGATGGTGGAGAGAGTGACTGAGGCTCCTGACCGTGCAAAGGCAGGAGCAGCAACTTCAGGAAGAAGGGACAGCAGAGGCAGGTCCACTCAGAAGGCCCTCATAGCTGCCAGGTTTGTGGAGGATGATGATGACATACAGTGACCTGTCCCTGTAGATCCTCACATCACAGTTGTGAATGTTTGACTCCAATCTGGTTAATCGCAGCGCCAATACCCTCTGTGAGAATGCTCCTGTCATGGGGATGCACTGGAGGGCTAATAGTCACTTAATCGCAGTAGGACAATGACAACATGCAATGAGGACACTCCATAGATCTTCACACAGCCTCTGAGAATAATTGACTCCTGTGGCCAAGGGCAACTTACTCACGCTCCATGATCGGGGCCATCTCAGAGACACAGCCATGAAACTTTAGATGCATCTGATGCTGTGTCCGCCTTCAGCACCTCAGCCATTCAGGAGCTGGTGCACAGCATCACTGGTCACAGATGCTGGTGGGATGGGGGCCAGCCCCACCTTAAAGATGCTGAGAGCACACAGAGAGTATGACGGAACTCTGTGGTGCCTGCCTACTACATTCTGGCAGCAATGACCAGCACTGCCAAGGTGCAGGCATCAGTAATGTTTCCAGGGAGTGTGAGGCTGGACCATCACTTTGGTCTGAAGGCTGCACAGAGCACAGGGAAGAGGCCCTGGACTTTGACACCTGCCTTTATCTTGTGCAGAAAGGTTTCACATCTGAGTGACAAGAATACAGCTCATCAGAACAAGGAGCCACAGGCAGGGTGGCATTCTTGGGAGTTTATTGATAACAGTGAACAGTATGTACAAGTGATCAATGCCCATGGCCAGGCTGTGCAACTACTGTCCTAACCCTGCCGCTACATCTTGTTGCTCCTCAGACATCCACAGCAGAGGTGGAGGCTGCCTGCTGACTGTGACGCCCTGTCTGTGATGACTTTGGTAGGTGTCCTCTGGAGGGCCGAGACTTGGAGGGCCCTGGCCTGCTTTCGGGGTCCTGCTGTGTGGCAGTGACACCCTCCTCGGCCTGTGGAGCTGGAGCTGCAGAGGTTACAGGAAGAGGGGATTCGGATGGGCCAGACACTCCCAGGGTCACCTGATCCTCCTCCCTATGGGTGCCTGAGGTCCCATAGCTGACTCCATGAGGAGCAGGTGTAGCTGGAGTGAGATCGAACTGCCCAGCAGCCTTCTCATGTACACACTATTGGAGGCCATTTATGGCATCAGCGATGGATTTAAGCCTGTGCAGCAGTGCAGGAGCGACGTCCTGGACCAGGTCTCCATGACGGCCATCATCCTGCCAGTGTTGACCTCGGTGCGTTGCAATGCCGACACTATCACCTCAGCCTGAAGGCGGACAAACTCCTCCATCATGCCTTGCATCCTAAGGAGTGCAGCGGACATCCCTTCCAGTTGTTTCCTACCTTGCCTTTTCAGCTCCAGCAACTGTGACAAGACCCAATCCAGAGGCTCATCATCTGACTCGGACTGAACAACGTCCTGGCTCCAGCAATCCTCCGACTGCCGGGCACCTTAGACGTCTCTGCCTCCATCTGCTGTGGATCAGAAAGTGCGATGTTCTCACCAGATTGTGATCCCAAGGCTACTCTAAAGCTAGATCCCACCGAGCTGTGTGTCTCTGCGCTGGTGGAGGGTGTGGGTAACGCTGTGACAGGACTTCAGGGAGGGAGCCTTCAGATTCCTCTCCAGAGGTTTCTTCGGAGCTTGATTGGAGGCCCTGGGTCATGGACTCTGTCGGCTGTTTGGCAGATGTGCCTGTGAAAGAAAGGAGGGATAATTAGTGCATGGCAGTGGCCTGTGAAAGAGGACATATCACTCACGGCATGGTTGCCTGATGGATGTTGCACTGCTGGAACCTCATTGGTAGAGCAGCACTGGCCTCACCATCAGCTCAGGACCAGTCCCGGTCATCGCCGGTCAGCTGGATGGCTCTGTTTTCGAATTCTGTCAGAACTTTAATCTCTGGCATCTCACCACCTGTCTGTGACCTTCCCCTCCTGTTGTGAGCCAGTTTGTCCTGCATGAATAGAGATGGGGAGAGTGTATCAGGGCTCCTGCCAGACCAGATGATAAGTATGCCTGGCCTGTGTGGGCGGTGAGTGGTTCCATGGACGGGATGAGGACAATGACGGTGAGTGTGAGAGGGTGAATGGTGATGTCCCTTGGACTGGCAGTGAGTGAGGGCCCTGTGGGTATGTGATGGGTTTGTGAGTGTGTGAGTTGGGAGTGATGAAAAGAGTGACTTACCCTGGTGGAACAGAGGAAATCATTCATCCTTTTGCGGCACTGGGTGGCTGTCCTTCTCTGCAGTGCATTGGCACTGACCACTGCTGCCACCACCTCCCAAGCCGGGTTGGTGACATTGCTGCCCATCCTGTGTCCAGAGTGGGGGTAGAGCACATCCCAGCGGTTCTCCACGGCATCCAGCAGTCGCTCGAGGGATGTGTCATTGAAGTGGGAGGTTGCAGTCTTTTTGCCTTTGCTGGCCCTGTCTCCCGGGCAGCAGTGGTGAGCTGCTGGCGATGAGCGCTTTGCTGGTGGCTGCCTTTTAAAGATGGTGGCCAGTGATGCAACAGCGGGGTGATGGGCAAATGAGAGCCCAGCTGCCATGGAAACGGTGTGTTTCCTGGGAACGCATAAATAATGAGGCTGGCTTAGGAAGATACGGTTTGAAAACCCACTATCAGCAGGTAGGATTCCATTTTACCCGCCTGCTACCGCACTTAGTGCAATTCTGGGAAAATTCTGCCCTGTCTCTACTTATAACGCCCAGGGTCTTGTATGGTTTATTAGCTGCTTTCTCAACTTGCCCTACCACCTTCAATGATTTGTGCACGTATACCACAAGATCCCTCTGCCCTTTAGAATTGTACCCTTGATTTTATATTGGCCCTCCTCATTCTTCCTACCAAAATACATTACTTCAACCTTCTCTGCATTAAATTTCATCTCACATGTCCGCCCATTCCTCTAGCCTGTCTGTGCTGCCTGGAAGCCTATTACAATCATCATCACTGTTCACAATACTTCTTAGTCTTGTGCCATCCACAAATTTTGAAATTATGCCCTGTACACCCAAGTCACAATCATTAATATAGAACAAAAAAAGCAGTAGTCTGAGTACCAATGCCTGGAGGAGCCCACTGGATACCTCCCTCCAGTCTGAAACGCTACTCTCATCACTCTTCTCTGTTTCTTGTCACTTGACCAGCTTCGGAACCAGCATCCCTTTTATTACATGCGCTTTAATTTTGTTGACAAGCCTGTTATGGGGCACTTCATCAAATGTCTTATGGAAGTCCAAACACACTTTACACTTATCGACCTTCCTGTAACCTCATGAAAAAGCTCAACCAAGTTTAGTTAAGCTTAATTTGCCTTTAACAAATCTGTGCAGGCCTTCTTTATCAAATTAATATTTGTCCAAGTGACTGTAATTTTGTCCTCGATTATAGTTTCATAAACCTTTCACACCACCAGAATTAAACTATAGTAGCCTGTAGCTGATGGCCTTATCTTTACATCCATGTGCGGAATAGGCATTGAAACATTTTAGGGAGAATTGAATAGGCACATGAGAGAGTGAGCAGTAGAGAGGTATTGCTTTTAGACCTGGGTCAGATGGACTGCAAATTCTTTGTACTTTCCTATTACATCACTCAGTCTGAAGGTATGATTCCAGAGAGGTAAATGAGTTAGAAGCAGTTCAGAGAAGGTTTACTAGGCTAATCCAGGAATGGGCAGGTTGTCTTATGAGGAAAGGTTGGAAAAGTTAGGCTTGTATCCACTGGAATTTAGAAGAGTAAGAGGTGACTTAATTGAAACGTTTAAAATCTTGAGGGGTCTTGACAGGGTGGACATGGAGAGGATGTTTCCTCTTGTTGGAGAATCCAGGGGTGACTATTTAAAGATAAAGGGTCGCTCATTTAAGACAGAGTTGAGGAGAATTTTTTTCTCTCAGAGGGTCGTGAGTCTTTGGAACTCTTCCTGAAAGGGTGGTGGAAGCAGAGTCTTTGAATATTTTTAAGGCAGAGCTAGATAGATTCTTCATTAGCAAGGGAGTGAAAGGTTATTGGGGGTAGGCAGGAATATGGGGTTGAGGTTACATTCAGATCAGCCATGATCTTACTGAATGGCAGAACAGGCTCAAGAGGCAGAGTGGCCCGCTCCTGCTCCTAATTCATATGTTCATATGTAGGTACAGAGCTAAATCAAGTTGCAATGTGCATCACTCGATTGTTTGGTGAGTGAAAGCACTGCACAGGTCTGAAAGTGAACCATAAGCCAGAGTTTTCTGTTTCTGTAATCACCAGGCTCTGATATTCCACTCAGTAGAGTAAGCTGATGGAAAACTGAGAGTGACTGAACAATGGAGCAAAAATCCATGGTCATACTTAATGCCAGCCATGACTCAATGGTATCACACTTGCGTCTGAGTCAAAAGGTGTGGATTCAAGTTTCACTCCAGAGACTTATGCACATAATTTACACCTTGTGACCGAATTTTCACCCCGGCTCTATGAAGCTGACTTGGGAAAAACTTCCTCGCACGACTCGTTCCTGGGATACAGGGGGTCGGGGTTGGGTTGGGGGGTGGGGGGGGGGGTAGTGGTGGGGGCGGTGGGGGCGGTCAGGCAAGTCCTTACTGGAATTGGATCTGCCGTCCCTGGAACAATGTGGAGGCAGCGACAGGGGCTGCCAAGCGCTGAGGCCGGATGGTTAGAAGGCCTGCCTTGGTGCTCTGGGACTTTGCACGAGTTGAAATAAAAACAGTAAAGCCCTCCAGACCTCACTCCTCACACCTACTCACAACCCCCATACACTACACAAGCCTCATCCATGCCAATTTTGCCATCTCATGCCCTCACCCCTCACACCCCCAAGACCCTCATACCCTCCATGCCAACTTCTGCCCCTCTACACAGCTTCATGGCCCCTTATAGCCCCTATGCCAGCTTAATGCCAACTCATGCCTCCTACTCATCTCCATGCCCCTTCATATTCCCATGCCAATTTAGGACCAACTCACGCCTATCCATGCCCCTGATCCACAATCCTTTGTCTTTCCACCCTCTATGCCAACTCACCCAGTATCCACCAAGGGTAAACCTCAGGAGGCACACTGAGGTGAAACAAAATATAGTTCTAAGTATCTATTACAGACTCCACTATATTAAAAAAAATCTCATTGATAAAAGCTCATTCATACATTTAAACTCTGTCAAGTACTTAAACCCTTATAAAAACAATCATTTGTATTCATGGCCCCACATCAAAAGATGGCTAATTCATATGTAACCACTTGGAGCTGTCAATCAAACTACGAACTTACATGACACCCACCCCAAACCATGATCATGATAGGTTGTGGCAGCAGTTAAGCAATACGAATACTACAATGATATCCATCAGACTTAGATCAACAAACAATTATTGGAATTGCAAGCACCACCTTTTTTCCAATGGAGAGACACAGCAAGCTACTTTTTTTCAAAATTTAAAGAGCAGGGGACTTGACACTTGACAGATCTATACAGATATTATCCACCTTTTTACATACATTCATGACTACTCTTAACATCCTAAAAGTGTACCTGACCTCTCCCAAGGGTACTTTGACCTCTCCCAAAGCATACCTGACTTCTCCAAAGAACTCTATTAGCTTTAGACAATTTCCTGAAAATCTTCAATCCAATAGGTCGTGCTTGAAAATCCTTGATGATGAAAATTACTCTGATGAGTGAATTCAGCTACACTTGTAAATGTGCAGCTGTCTCCATGAACCACAGATGTGTGAAGTATGTCTCACTCCTGTTTCACCATGTGCCACCCCTCCCACCCCCGCCCCAGTAAAAATGGTGGATGCCAGATATGGGGGTGGGACTTCCGGATTCAGTGATCCGGTGCTATTTTGGCTAAGGCCAAATCTCCACGGAGATTATGGGCCATAATGTGAAACATTTTACATCTTCCTGCATGGGCACCCGAGGCTTCAGTTTAACTTCTCTTCTAAATTGATGGCACCCCTAACAGTGCGACACCTTCTCAGCACAGCACTAAATGTATCAGCGTAGATTATGCACCTAAGTCCCTAAAGAGAGACTCCAACACGTAACATTCTGACTCAGAGGGGAAAGTGCTATCCACTGAACCACAGCTGATAGTTTTATAGTTGTCCCCCTGTTGCAAATTGTTTGTGTGTGGCTATTGGGCGATGGTAGGATTCAGACCACCTCTGACGTTCTCATACCGAGATTTACTGCCTATGCTTATACATGAGGATTGGCCACTTGGTTAGGGGACTGAAGGATTGGCAGTGCCCACGGAATCATATCCAACATGTGACATTGTCTTCAACAGAGGAGTGGAACATTTGACAAAAAAGAATCAAAAGCAATTACTCTTATATTTCTGTTGCTGAGAATACCTGATCCAAGCATAATACTTAAATGCATTATTCTGATCCTACTATAAAATACAACTTCAATTATTCATGCTTTCTCTGTTCAGCACTCTGAATAGTCTCAATCCTGGCTAATTTCTGCCTAAGGACACTAGCACATGTCAAAAGTCTAATATTTCTGCACATTACCATCTTATAATATATACATGATGCTGAATTTTTATGCAGTTCTTCATTAAAAATAATCTAATATTTGAATTGCATAGTCACCAAATTGATATTCCACAAGGTCCTATTTCAAAGTCTGATCCTTCAGTTCCTGTTACGATGCTTGTAGCATCCACCATTGTTGAGAACGTTGAGGATGGTGGTATGTTCCTGCATTAAGTCTCTACCCAGGTCCCAGCACTGCCTCATTGTGCTATCTGGTATGATGAACCAACGTGTAGGTAATGTGACCATGTACAAGAAGCTATAACATTCTTGAATAAGAGCAAAATACTGCGGATGCTGGAAACCTGAAATAAAAACAGAAAGCGTAATTAAAAACTCTGAAAAGTCATAACCAACTCAAAATGTTGACTTTGTCTCTCTCACCCCAGCTGTTGCTACACCTGCTGAGTTGTTACAGCACTTTCTGCTTTAATTTTATATTACATAACATCCTTGGCTAACTTAATACATGGAATCTGTGGTTGAGTTTTGAGAAAGCTAGTCAACCTAGTGGTACATTGATATGAAAGGTCAAGCACTTTTTGCTTTGAGCAGATGTCAGGTTGTTTTATACAGATAGACACGATCACTGGTGTGTGATGGAAAATAATATTTTCAGGCTATGGAATGTTTAGCGAGATGCCTGAAGGTGATCAAGTTGGGCTCAAAACTATGGATCAGTCACACTTCAAAGTTGTGGTTTGCTTTGATGACAAAATAGAACTTTGGTGAAACGTTACCTTTCAAAGTGCACTAAGAACAAGGAGACATGAGGCTGGATTTTCAAATGGGTCAGGGCTGAGATCAGGGAAGGGCCACTAGCCTCTGCTCCAATTCCCTGCCACCATCTCAACCCCAAGACATTTTTAATAAGGGTAGCTTGGGATCAGGTCGACTGCCCCCTGCTTCTTGACAGGCAGTCAATTTAGGGCAATTAGCGCTAATGATGGGACCTATTGTGGTTCCTGCGCTTACTGAAATTTTCAAGTTGGCAATGCAGGCAGCACACATCGATCTGTAATCACAACCACCATTCCTATATCAGATACATTCCTTGAGGCCACAAACACACTAATACGGATGGTTAAATAACAAGACAGACCTCAGGATTTTTTTTACAGTTCAACCAGAAGATAAAACAACCATTAACTGTTCTTTGGCTGATCTCGATGTAGTGATTCCACGTTGTGGTCATTTTGTTCAGTTGTTTTTCTGGGTATGGTTGAACAGGGCAGATTTCCATGTTTTATTCCCAAAAGATCTTGGAGATTTCCCTTCTCACAATGGTTACTTTGCAAATTCGGGCACAATACTTTTGAGAGAGAGAGGGCAAACATCTTCTGCAGCTTGTTTCAGTCCAGCACTCTGATCTCTCCCCTGCTTGGTAACAGTCTCTTAAAGTACCCTGTTAACTGTACATTCCAGGGAAGTTCCACTAGTCCATGTCTGCTGCAGCCATTGTGTTAGAACAGGTAATTGCTCATCTTTCTTTTTCATTTGTTCCTGGGGTGTGGGTGTCACTGGCTTGGCCAGCATTTATTGCCCATCAGGAGGCATTTTTGAAGAGTCAGCCACAAGAGTGGCATGTAGGCAGGTTTCCTTAGTGAACCAGATAGGGTTTTTACAACAATTGACAATTTAAAAAAATTAAATTCTAATTCCACAATCTGCAGTGTTGGGATTACCCAGAGCATTACCCTGGGTTAGTGGTTGTAACAATACCACTACGTCACCGCTTCCCCTTTCTCCGTGACAAGTGAAAAGTTTCAGAATAGTGCAAAGCCAACAGGAGATGGGGGTCTTTCAAGCTCCCCAGGAGGTTGAGTACCTTTTCATATAAACTGTACACTGTAGGCATCTGGCAGTCTTCATTCCCTTTAAAGGGTTTCAGTTCCTGTTTTTTTTTTCAAATCCAGAAAAAGAAAAATTAGCATTGATATCATTTTTTTAAAAAGCGCATCCTTGTAACAACAGGAAGTGGCCATTTGGTCTATCATGCCTGTGAAATGTCTTTTCGAAGAGTTATCCAATACCTAATTAGCATGCTCCATCCCTGATTAGATTATCATCAAGTTATTTCTTTCCCAAAGGGACCAAACCCTTCCTCCTCAATATGGCCTCATAACTTAATTTCCAAGCTGTTGTCTAATATTGGTATTCAAATAGTGCTTATAAACATCACAAGCTGTGTTCTAGTAATCTCTTATGTCAATGAATATATTACTGCCTTATAATTACACACCAGCCTCCATTATTCAGTGTGTACAAAATATTTTATTCATCCATTTGCATATGAGTCCAATATTTACAGGAACCAATTTCAAACAAATGACAAGAATAAAATGAATGTGAGTGTTATAATTTTTTTCACTTATTCATGGGATAAGGGCATCGCTGGCTAGGCCAGCATTTATTGCCCATCCCTAATTGCCCTTGACAAGGTGGTGATGAGCTGCCTTCTTCAACCGCTGCAATCCATAGGGTGTAGGTACACCCACAGTGCTGTTAGGGAGGGAGTTCCAGGATTTTGCCCTAGTGACAGTAAAGGAGCAGTGATGTATTTCAAAGTTAGGATGTGAGTGGCTTGGAGGGGAACTTCCAGGTGGTGGTGTTGCTCATATGTAGATGTTAGCGGTCGTGTGTTTGGAAGCTGCAGTCTAAGTAGGCTTGGTGAGTTCCTGCAATGCATCTCGTGGATGGTACACACGGCTGCCACTGTGCATTGGCGTGGAGGGAGTGAATGTTTGTAGATTGGCTGCCAATCAAGTGGGCTCCTCTGTCTTGGATGATGTTGAGCTTCTTGAGTGCTGCTGGAGTTGCATTCACCCAGGTAAATGGAGAGTATTCCAGCTCACTCCTGACTTGTACCTTATAGATGGCTTTGGGGAGTCAGGAGGTGAGCTACTCATTACAGGATTCCTTTTCTCTGACCTACTCTTGTAGTCACAGTATTTATATGGTTAGTCCAGTTCAGTTTCTGGTCAATGGTAAACCCCCCAGGATGTTGATAGTTGGGGATTGAGTGGTGGTAATGCCATTGAGTTCCAAGGGGTGATAGTTAGATTCTCTCTTGTTGGAGGTGGTCATTGCCTGGCATTTATGTGGCACGAATGTTACTTGCCACTTGTCAACCCATGTCTGGATATTGTCCAGGTCTTGCTGCATTTGGACATGGACTGCTTTGCTCTCTGAAGAGCCGCGAAAGATGCTGAACATTGTGCAATCGTCAGCGAACATTCCCATTTCTGACCTTATGATGGAGGGAAGGCCATTGATAAAGCAGCTGAAAAAGGTTAGGCTGACGAACCCTTGCAGTGATGTCCTGGAACTGAGACGATTGACCTCCAACTACTGCCATCTTCCTCTGTGCCCGATATGACTCCAACCAGCGGAGAATTTTCCCCCTGATTCCCAATGATTGCAGTGTTGCTTTGGAATCCTTGGTGCCACATTCAGTCAAATGCTGCCTTGAAGTCAAGGGCAGTCACTCTCACCTCACCTCAGACATTAATCAAATATGACTCTGGGCAAAAGGTGGGTTTTGGTTTCAGATTCTGCCATGCTTGAAATGATTTTTAATCACCTCTCCTATGCATAGTTCTATGACCACAGCTATGTTAGTTGCTGTGCAAACCAAATCCCAGGAGGAAACTGGGATTACGGGCATATCCTTTTTTTTGTATTCTGAAAATGAGAAGACGACATACTGATCTCAGCAGCAAGAAGTCCAGTAACACTTTTTGGATTTTAGAAATTAAAAGTAAAGGTTTTATTTACAAGAATAAAATAAAACTTAAGCACACAAGATTACAGTTGCACAATTCCGGTTAGTCTTGCAACACATTCCCTCAGAAAGACTCTCTACTTCGTCAGACCCACAAGTAAACACCTTCCAGTCAGCATTCCCTTATAGATGTTTAACTGTAAAAATCCAATAATATCATCCAAAATAAACTGCTGTAGCATTAATAAAGGCATACCACATGACCTATAACTCTCTTTCACTTTGCTGTGGAGTCCCAAATTTCAAATAAAACTGCTTTTTGCAATCCAAGACTTTTCTAGCTTGACTGGATGGCTGATTCAAACAGCATCCTCTTCAAGCCCAGAGCTCCAGCTATAGCTCCAGCTGCTACATCTCACAGCTTGAGCTCAATAGCAACTCAAACAGCTCCCTTAAGCTTTCCACAGTAACCCAAATACCTTTTTTTCCCCTTTCATCTCAGATTCCATTGTTCTCACACCTCTTAGAAACTCAAAGCCTTCCCAATATAAAATCTTCCATATTTCCATTTTGTCTTTGCTTTCAGGTCAATAAAATATAATATCCCCACTTCTGTTTACCTATGGAAATCCTGTAAGATGCAAACATGTTTCTTGATACCTCTGGCTTCCCTTTGATATTCAAACAAACTCTCAGCTGATCTAAAATTGCAAATATTAGATCTAAGCTGCTCACTTGTACCTCAAACTTAACACCTCTATCCTTTTCATGTTTTAATCCCCCCGGACAAACCATCTCCTATTAATCTCTGCCCAGCTTAATTAAATCACACACTCATACACACACACACACATAATATATATTTTTAAAATAACATCCATTTCTCGTAATAGATTATTTTGATGATGAGTCATGGGACACTCTGGTATCTCACCATGTGGCCATTCTTTGTTTGTTAATGCTAGAATCATAGAACAGTGCAGCACTGAAGGAGGACCTTTAGTCCACTGTGTCGGCACCAGTTCTTTTGAAGAGCAATCCAGTAAGTCTCATTGCCCTACTCCTTTCCCCATATCTCTGCCGTTTTTTTCTCCTTCAGTTATTTATCTGTATGGCTTTTGAAAACGACTGCTGAATCTATATCCAACAGCCTATCAGGCAGTGAATTCCAAATCCTAACCCCATGTTGCAAAGAAAAGATTTTCCTCATGTTGCCTTTGACTCTTTTATCAATCACCTTAAAATTGAGACACTGGGCAGAATATTCTGCCTGTCGGGAGGGCAGAGCAGGAGCAGGAACAGCCATGGGCAGGAGCGTACTCGATCGGTGCCCACGAGTAGGTCTGCGCCGCCATTTTGTGCGGCTGGGCCAATTAACGCCCGCCCAGCACGGTTACGACTCCCGTGAATAGCGGGAGTGTGCGGAGAGCGGCGGGCGTGCACAGACCTGGTCCAATGGTGACACAGCGATCTATTTAAAGAAAGGACAAGCAGCCTCCTATAGGCTGCTCACAAGGGCCATGTCCAGGTCACACCGCAGGAGGTCAGCTGAGCAGGGCATGCTGCAAGGTCTCCCCCAGGAGCAGGGCCAGGCTGCAGGTTCTGTCACAGGAGCAGGGCCAGCCTGCAGGCTCAAGTACAGGAGCAGGGCCAGGCTGCAGGGTCTGTCAAAGGAGCAGGGCCAGGCTGCAGGGACTGTCACAGGGACAGGGCCAGGCTGCAGGGTCTGTCACAGGAGCAGGGCCAGGCTGCAGGGTCTCCCCCAGGAGCAGGGCCAGGCCGCAGGGTCTGTCACAGGGACAGGGCCAGGCTGCAGGGTCTCCCCCAGGAGCAGGGCCAGGCTGCAGGGTCAGTCACAGGGACAGGGCCAGGCTGCAGGGTCTCCCCCAGGAGCAGGGCCAGGCTGCAGGGTCAGTCACAGGGACAGGGTCAGGCTTCAGGTTCTCCCGCAAGAGCAGTTCCAGGCTGCAGGGCTGTCACATTAACCGGGGCAGCCTGCAGGGTCTGGTACAGGAGCAGGGCCAGGCTGTAGGGTCTGTCCCAGGAGCAGGGCCAGGCTGCAGGGTCTGTCCCAGGAGCAGGGCCAGACTGCAGGGTCTGTCACAGGAGCAGGGCCAAGCTGCAGGGTCTGTCACAGGGACAGGGCCAGGCTGCAGGGTCTCGTACAGGAGCAGGGCCAGGCTGCAGGGTCTGTCACAGGGACAGGGCCAGGCTGCAGGGTCTGTCACAGGGACAGCGCCAGGCTGCAGGGTCTCCCCCAGGAGCAGGGCCAGGCTGCAGGGTCTGTCACAGGGATAGGGCCAGGCTGCAGGGTCTGTCACAGGAGCAGGGCCAGGCTGCAGGGTCTGTCACAGGGACAGGGCCAGGCTGCAGGGTCTGTCACAGGAGCAGGGCCAGGCTGCAGGGTCTCCCCCAGCAGCAGGGCCAGGCTGCAGGGTCTGTCACAGGAGCAGGGCCAGGCTGCAGGGTCTGTCACAGGAGCAGGGCCAGGCTGCAGGGTCTGGTACAGGAGCAGGGCCAGGCTGCAGGGTCTGGTACAGGAGCAGGGCCAGGCTGCAGGGTCTGTCCCAGGAGCAGGGCCAGGCTGCAGGGTCTGTCACAGGAGCAGGGCCAGGCTGCAGGGTCCTTCACAGGGACAGGGCCAGGCTGCAGGGTCTGGTACAGGGACAGGGCCAGGCTGCAGAGTCTGTCGCAGCGACAGGGCCAGGCTGCAGGGTCTTCCCCAGGAGCAGGGCCAGGCTGCAGGGTCTTCCCCAGGAGAAGGGCCAGGCTGCAGGGTCTGTCACAGGAGCAGGGCCAGGCTGCAGGGTCTGTCACAGGAGCAGGGCCAGGCTGCAGGGTCTGTCACAGGAGCAGGGCCAGGCTGCAGGGTCTGTCACAGGAGCAGGGCCAGGCTGCAGGGTCTGTCACAGGGACAGGGCCAGGCTGCAGGGTCTCCCCCAGGAGCAGGGCCAGGCTGCAGGGTCTGTCACAGGAGCAGGGCCAGGCTGCAGGGTCTGTACCAGGGACAGGGCCAGGCTGCAGGGTCTGTCACAGGAGCAGGGCCAGGCTGCAGGGTCTGTCCCAGGGACAGGGCCAGGCTGCAGGGTCTGTCACAGGAGCAGGGCCAGGCTGCAGGGTCTGTCCCAGGGACAGGGCCAGGCTGCAGGGTCTGTCACAGGGACAGGGCCAGGCTGCAGGGTCTGGTACAGGGACAGGGCCAGGCTGCAGGGTCTGTCCCAGGGACAGGGCCAGGCTGCAGGGTCTGTCCCAGGGACAGGGCCAGGCTGCAGGGTCTCCCCCAGGAGCAGGGCCAGGCTGCAGGGTCTGTCACAGGAGCAGGGCCAGGCTGCAGGGTCTTCCCCAGGAGCAGGGCCAGGCTGCAGGGTCTGTCACAGGAGCAGGGCCAGGCTGCAGGGTCTGTCCCAGGAGCAGGGCCAGGCTGCAGGGTCTGTCACAGGGACAGGGCCAGGCTGCAGGGTCTCCCCCAGGAGCAGGGCCAGGCTGCAGGGTCTGTCACAGGAGCAGGGCCAGGCTGCAGGGTCTGTCCCAGGAGCAGGGCCAGGCTGCAGGGTCTTCCCCAGGAGCAGGGCCAGGCTGCAGGGTCTGTCACAGGGACAGGGCCAGGCTGCAGAGTCTAGTACAGGAGCAGGGCCAGGCTGCAGGGTCTGTCCCAGGAGCAGGGCCAGGCTGCAGGGTCTCCCCCAGGAGCAGGGCCAGGCTGCAGGGTCTGTCACAGGGACAGGGCCAGGCTGCAGGGTCTCCCCCAGGAGCAGGGCCAGGCTGCAGGGTCTGTCACAGGGACAGGGCCAGGCTGCAGGGTCTCCCCCAGGAGCAGGGCCAGGCTGCAGGGTCTGTCACAGGGACAGGGCCAGGCTGCAGGGTCTCCCCCAGGAGCAGGGCCAGGCTGCAGGGTCTGTCACAGGAGCAGGGCCAGGCTGCAGGGTCTGTCCCAGGAGCAGGGCCAGGCTGCAGGGTCTGTCCCAGGAGCAGGGCCAGGCTGCAGGGTCTTCCCCAGGAGCAGGGCCAGGCTGCAGGATCTGTCCCAGGAGCAGGGCCAGGCTGCAGAGTCTAGTACAGGAGCAGGGCCAGGCTGCAGGGTCTGTCACAGGGACAGGGCCAGGCTGCAGGGTCTGTCACAGGAGCAGGGCCAGGCTGCAGGGTCTCCCCCAGGAGCAGGGCCAGGCTGCAGGGTCTGTCACAGGGACAGGGCCAGGCTGCAGGGTCTGTCACAGGGACAGGGCCAGGCTGCAGGGTCTGTCACAGGGACAGGGCCAGGCTGCAGGGTCTGGTACAGGGACAGGGCCAGGCTGCAGAGTCTGTCCCAGGGACAGGGCCAGGCTGCAGGGTCTGTCACAGGAGCAGGGCCAGGCTGCAGGGTCTGTCACAGGGACAGGGCCAGGCTGCAGAGTCTGTCCCAGGGACAGGGCCAGGCTGCAGGGTCTGTCACAGGAGCAGGTCCAGGCTGCAGGGTCTGTCCCAGGAGCAGGGCCAGGCTGCAGGGTCTGTCACAGGAGCAGGGCCAGGCTGCAGGGTCTGTCACAGGAGCAGGGCCAGGCTGCAGGGTCTGTCCCAGGAGCAGGGCCAGGCTGCAGGGTCTTCCCCAGGAGCAGGGCCAGGCTGCAGGGTCTCCCCCAGGAGCAGGGCCAGGCTGCAGGGTCTGTCACAGGGACAGGGCCAGGCTGCAGGGTCTGGTACAGGAGCAGCGCCAGGCTGCAGGGTCTGTCACAGGAGCAGGGCCAGGCTGCAGGGTCTGTCACAGGAGCAGGGCCAGGCTGCAGGGTCTGTCACAGGAGCAGGGCCAGGCTGCAGGGTCTGTCCCAGGAGCAGGGCCAGGCTGCAGGGTCTTCCCCAGGAGCAGGGCCAGGCTGCAGGGTCTGTCACAGGGACAGGGCCAGGCTGCAGGGTCTCCCCCAGGAGCAGGGCCAGGCTGCAGGGTCTGTCACAGGGACAGGGCCAGGCTGCAGTGTCTTCCACAGGGACAGGGCCAGGCTGCATGGTCTCCCCCAGGAGCAGGGCCAGGCTGCAGGGTCAGTCACAGGGACAGGGCCAGGCTGCAGTGTCTGTCACAGGAGCAGGGCCAGGCTGCAGGGTCTCCCCCAGGAGCAGGGCCAGGCTGCAGGGTCTGTCACAGGAGCAGGGCCAGGCTGCAGGGTCTGTCCCAGGAGCAGGGCCAGGCTGCAGGGTCTGTCACAGGGACAGGGCCAGGCTGCAGGGTCTGTCACAGGAGCAGGGCCAGGCTGCAGGGTCTGTCCCAGGAGCAGGGCCAGGCTGCAGGGTCTGTCACAGGGACAGGGCCAGGCTGCAGGGTCTGGTACAGGGACAGGGCCAGGCTGCAGGGTCTGTCACAGGGACAGGGCCAGGCTGCAGGGTCTGTCACAGGGACAGGGCCAGGCTGCAGGGTCTGTCACAGGGACAGGTCCAGGCTGCAGGGTCTGTCCCAGGGACAGGGCCAGGCTGCAGGTTTTGTCACAGGGACAGGGCCAGGCTGCAGGGTCTGTCACAGGGACAGGGCCAGGCTGCAGGGTCTGGTACAGGGACAGGTCCAGGCTGCAGGTTCTTCCCCAGGAGCAGGGCCAGGCTGCAGGGTCTGTCACAGGGACAGGGCCAGGCTGCAGGGTCTGTCACAGGGACAGGGCCAGGCTGCAGGGTCTGTCACAGGAGCAGGGCCAGGCTGCAGGTTTTGTCACAGGGACAGGGCCAGGCTGCAGGGTCTGGTACAGGGACAGGTCCAGGCTGCAGGTTCTTCCCCAGGAGCAGGGCCAGGCTGCAGGGTCTGTCACAGGGACAGGGCCAGGCTGCAGGGTCTGTCACAGGGACAGGGCCAGGCTGCAGGGTCTGTCACAGGAGCAGGGCCAGGCTGCAGGGTCTGTCCCTGGAGCAGGGCCAGGCTGCAGGGTCTGGTACAGCAGCAGGGCCAGGCTGCAGGGTCTGTCACAGGGACAGCGCCAGGCTGCAGGGTCTCCCCCAGGAGCAGGGCCAGGCTGCAGGGTCTGTCACAGGAGCAGGGCCAGGCTGCAGGGTCTGTCACAGGGACAGGGCCAGGCTGCAGGGTCTGTCACAGGAGCAGGGCCAGGCTGCAGGGTCTGGTACAGGGACAGGGCCAGGCTGCAGGGTCTGGTACAGGAGCAGGGCCAGGCTGCAGGGTCTGGTACAGGGACAGGGCCAGGCTGCAGGGTCTGGTACAGGAGCAGGGCCAGGCTGCAGGGTCTGTCGCAGGGACAGGGCCAGGCTGCAGGGTCTGTCACAGGAGCAGGGCCAGGCTGCAGGGTCTCCGCCAGGAGCAGGGCCAGGCTGCAGGGTCTGTCACAGGAGCAGGGCCAGGCTGCAGGGTCTGTCACAGGGACAGGGCCAGGCTGTAGGGTCTGTCCCAGGGACAGGGCCAGGCTGCAGGGTCTGGTACAGGAGCAGGGCCAGGCTGCAGGGTCTGGTACAGGAGCAGGGCCAGGCTGCAGGGTCTGTCACAGGAGCAGGGCCAGGCTGTAGGGTCTGTCACAGGGACAGGGCCAGGCTGCAGGGTCTGTCACAGGAGCAGGGCCAGGCTGCAGGGTCTGTCACAGGGTCAGGGCCAGGCTGCAGGGTCTGTCACAGGGACAGGGCCAGGCTGCAGGGTCTGTCCCAGGAGCAGGGCCAGGCTGCAGGGTCAGTCACAGGGACAGGGCCAGGCTGCAGGGTCTGGTACAGGAGCAGGGCCAGGCTGCAGGGTCTGTCCCAGGGACAGGGCCAGGCTGCAGGGTCCTTCACAGGAGCAGGGCCAGGCTGCAGGGTCTGTCACAGGGACAGGGCCAGGCTGCAGGGTCTGTCACAGGGACAGGCCAGGCTGCAGGGTCTTTCACAGGAGCAGGGCCAGGCTGCAGGGTCTGTCACAGGGACAGGGCCAGGCTGCAGGGTCTGTCACAGGGACAGGCCAGGCTGCAGGGTCTGTCACAGGGACAGGGCCAAGCTGCAGGGTCTGCCACAGGGACAGGGCCAGGCTGCAGGGTCTTCCCCAGGAGCAGGGCCAGGCTGCAGGGTCTGTCCCAGGAGTAGGGCCAGGCTGTAGGGTCTGTCACAGGGACAGGGCCAGGCTGCAGGGTCTGTCCCAGGAGCAGGGCCAGGCTGCAGGGTCTTCCCCAGGAGCAGGGCCAGGCTGCAGGGTCTGTCCCAGGAGTAGGGCCAGGCTGTAGGGTCTGTCCCAGGTGAAGGGCCAGGCTGCAGGGTCTGTCCCAGGGACAGGGCCAGGCTGCAGGGTCTGTCCCAGGAGCAGGGCCAGGCTGAAGGGTCTGTCACAGGAGCAGGGCCAGGCTGCAGGGTCTGTCACAGGAGCAGGTCCCAGGCTGCAGGGTCTGTCCCAGGAGCAGGGCCAGGCTGCAGGGTCTTCCCCAGGAGCAGGGCCAGGCTGCAGGGTCTGTCACAGGAGCAGGGCCAGGCTGCAGGGTCTGGTACAGGGACAGGTCCAGGCTGCAGGGTCTGTCACAGGGACAGGGCCAGGCTGCAGGGTCTGTCACAGGAGCAGGGCCAGGCTGCAGGGTCTGTCACAGGGACAGGGCCAGGCTGCAGGGTCTGTCACAGGAGAAGGGCCAGGCTGTAGGGTCTTTCCCAGGAGAAGGGCCAGGCTGTAGGGTCTTTCCCAGGAGCAGGGCCAGGCTGCAGGGACTGGTACAGGGACAGGGCCAGGCTGCAGGGTCTGTCGCAGGGACAGGGCCAGGCTGCAGGGTCTGTCCCAGGAGCAGGGCCAGGCTGCAGGGTCTGTCGCAGGGACAGGGCCAGGCTGCAGGGTCTGTCACAGGAGCAGGGCCAGGCTGCAGGGTCTGTCGCAGGGACAGGGCCAGGCTGCAGGGTCTGCCGCAGGAGAAGGGCCAGGCTGCAGGTTCTTCCCCAGGAGCAGGGCCAGGCTGCAGGGTCTGTCACAGGGACAGGGCCAGGCTGCAGGTTCTTCCCCAGGAGCAGGGCCAGGCTGCAGGGTCTCCCCCAGGAGCAGGGCCAGGCTGCAGGGTCTGTCCCAGGAGCAGGGCCAGGCTGCAGGGTCTGTCACAGGGACAGGGCCAGGCTGCAGGGTCTGTCACAGGAGCAGGGCCAGGCTGCAGGGTCTGTCACAGGGACAGGGCCAGGCTGCAGGGTCTGTCACAGGAGCAGGGCCAGGCTGCAGGTTCTTCCCCAGGAGCAGGGCCAGGCTGTAGGTTTTGTCACAGGGACAGGGCCAGGCTGCAGGGTCTGTCCCAGGAGAAGGGCCAGGCTGCAGGGTCTGTCCCAGGAGCAGGGCCAGGCTGCAGGGTCTGTCCCAGGAGCAGGGCCAGGCTGCAGGGTCTGTCGCAGGGGCAGGGCCAGGCTGCAGGGTCTGTCCCAGGAGCAGGGCCAGGCTGCAGGGTCTGTCCCAGGAGCAGGGCCAGGCTGCAGGGTCTGTCGCAGGGGCAGGGCCAGGCTGCAGGGTCTGTCACAGGGACAGGGCCAGGCTGCAGGGTCTGGTACAGGAGCAGGGCCAGGCTGCAGGGTCCTTCACAGGGACAGGGCCAGGCTGCAGGGTCTGTCACAGGAGCAGGGCCAGGCTGCAGGGTCTGTCACAGGGACAGGGCCAGGCTGCAGGGTCTGGTACAGGAGCAGGGCCAGGCTGCAGGGTCCTTCACAGGGACAGGGCCAGGCTGCAGGGTCTGTCACAGGAGCAGGGCCAGGCTGCAGGGTCTGTCACAGGAGCAGGGCCAGGCTGCAGGGTCTGTCACAGGAGCAGGGCCAGGCTGCAGGGTCTGTCACAGGAGCAGGGCCAGGCTGCAGGGTCTGTCACAGGAGCAGGGCCAGGCTGCAGGGTCTGTCACAGGGACAGGGCCAGGCTGCAGGGTCTGGTACAGGAGCAGGGCCAGGCTGCAGGGTCTGTCACAGGAGCAGGGCCAGGCTGCAGGGTCCCCCCAGGAGCAGGGCCAGGCTGCAGGTTCTCCTCCAGGAGCAGGGCCAGGCTGCAGGGTCTGTCCCAGGAGCAGGGCCAGGCTGCAGGGTCTGTCACAGGGACAGGGCCAGGCTGCAGGGTCTGTCACAGGGACAGGGCCAGGCTGCAGGTTCTGTCCCAGGAGCAGGGCCAGGCTGCAGGGTCTCCCCCAGGAGCAGGGCCAGGCTGCAGGGTCTGTCCCAGGAGCAGGGCCAGGCTGCAGGGTCTTCCCCAGGAGCAGGGCCAGGCTGCAGGGTCTGGTACAGCAGCAGGGCCAGGCTGCAGGGTCTGTCACAGGGACAGGGCCAGGCTGCAGGGTCTGTCACAGGGACAGGGCCAGGCTGCAGGGTCTGTCACAGGGACAGGGCCAGGCTGCAGGGTCTGTCACAGGGTCAGGGCCAGGCTGCAGGGTCTGTCACAGGGACAGGGACAGGCTGTAGGTTAGGCCAGCGGGGGGCCAATGTGCCCCTCACTTTCCTGAAGACTGTCTGGCTACCCTCTTCGAGGAGGTGGCCACAGGGCGGGAGATGCTGGTTCCCCAGGATGGGAGGAGGAGACCCCCCCCCCCCACATGACCCAACGTGCTTGGGAGGGGGTGGTGGAGGTGGTGAGCTCATGCGGCGTCGTGCGGTGCACCTGGATCCAGTGCTGTAAACGCTTCAATGATTTGTTGCGCTCTGGAAGGGTGATGTTAGCATTGGGCATTCAACCCAGCCTTAGCCTTTGAGGGCCCTCCCTGCCAAATCTTACTGTCGTCAATGCATTGAATTGTGTTGGCCTTTCTCGTATGCTGGGTGGGCAAGCAGATAGTGCCCATGCTTACATCAGCCTGAGTGGTTCATGAGGAGATGGGTTCTCCCCTGCACCGTGTGTTGCTCTCAGGCGCACATGACTAGTCTGGGGGCAACCTGCAGGAGATGCAGCTAGGCACACACTCAGAAGTCTTCTCTGTTTCTCAGGAGAAAAATGCTCACAATACCTCTGAGTCTTCAAGGACTGGAGGCGGCCAGGCCCAGCTGCTGATGTTGAGCTGCTTTGAACAGAAGGCCCTGGAGCTTGCAAGGCGCCATAAGACCATAAGCCATAGGAGCAGAAATTAGGCCATTCGGCCCATCGAGTCTGCTCCGCCATTCAATCATGGCTGATAAGTTTCTCAACCCCATTCTCCCGCCTTCTCCCCATAACCTTTGATCCCCTTACCAGTCAAGAACCTATCTATCTCGGTCTTAAATACACTCAATGACCTGGCCTCCACAGCCTTCTGTGGCAATGAATTCCATAGATTCACCACTCTCTGGCTAAAGAAGTTTCTCCTCATCTCTGTTCTAAAAGGTCTTCCCTTTACTCTGAAGCTGTGCCCTCGGGTCCTATTCTCTCCTACTAATGGAAACATCTTCCCCACGTCCACTCTATCCAGGCCTTACAGTATTCCGTAAGTTTCAATCAGATCCCCCCTCATCCTTCTAAACTCCATTGAGTATCGACCCAGAGTCCTCAAACGTTCCTCATATGTTAAGCCTTTCATTCCTGGGATCATTCTCGTGAACCTCCTCTGCACCCTCTCCAGGGCCAGAACATCTTCCCTGAGATACGGGGCCCAAAATTGCTCACAATATTCTAAATGTGGTCTGACCAGAGTCTTATAAAGCCTTAGCAGCACATCCCTGCTTTTATATTCTAGTTCTCTTGAAATAAATGCCAACATTGCATTTGCCTTCCTAACTGCGGACTCAACCTGCAAGTTAACCTTAAGAGAAAACAAAAACAGAATTACCTGGAAAAACTCAGCAGGTCTGGCCGCATCGGCGGAGAAGAAAAGAGTTGACGTTTCGAGTCCTCATGACCCTCCGACAGAAGGGTCTCTGTGATAAATTGACTGCCACTGCTCTTCAAGAAATGCCTACCTCCTTGAAGAAGTTCTGTTCGTCTCTGCGACAAGATTTCCATATCTCTCTTTTGCCTTGTTCACCTTCATTGCTTTCCATTTCTCTCCTGGTGTTTGACAAGGTGTTTACTAAAACCCGCTTTCACAGCCATATCTCCTTTCTCAGTGACTGTCTCCGTCTCCGACTTACCTCACATGGATTTCAACTGAAATTCCACCCCTCATGTTTCGAACCCACCCAGGATTACAGCTATCTCCGGGACATAAAACGTTTCTCGGACTGCTGTTCCCGTCACATTCTGAGATTCACACTCAGTGCCATGCGCCGCCATATGAACACACTCGACCTCTCCCTCCAGCAGCACCGCCGTACCCTTTTTCAAGGCTGCGCGTGCCCCCAGTTTCATTTTATTATTCGGCTCATCCGACGCCTCAACAAGAAACTTTTTCTCTTTCTCTCAAGTGCTAAGGAACGCAAGCTCCAACAACTCATCGACACCAACACCCATCTAGGACCCTCCACCCCTGCCTGTCCCTCCGTCCCCACCCCATCTTCCAATCCCAACCCCAGCCGTGTATTCACTATACCCCCTGACCTTCCCCTCTCCGATGCTGAACGTTCAGTGCTCAGCAAAGGACTTAGTTTCATACCCTTACGCCCTCACCTCAATGAATTTCGGGCTCGGCACGATGCTGAACTCTTCTTCTGCCGTCTTCGTCTCCGGGCTCACTTCTTTGGGCAGGAGTCCTTTCCCCGTTCAACGGATCCTTTCACCCACCTCCAATATTCTCCCTCCACCTGGACCCCTCCCTCTGGATTCTTACCTTCTCTTGATCTTTTCATTGAGAATTGTCGGCGCAACATTAGTCGTCTCAATTTCTCTGCTCTTCTCACCCATTCTAATCACTCTCTCTCTGAACTTACTGCACTCCATTCTCTCAGGTCCAACCCTGACATCGTCATCAAACCCGCAGACAAGGGTGGTGCTGTTGTTGTCTGGCACACTGACCTCTACCTCGCGGAGGCTGAGCGTCAAGTCGCAGACACTTCCTCCTACCTCTCCCTGGACCATGACCCCACCACTGAACATCAAGCCATTGTTTCCAGGACTGTCACTGACCTCATCTCCTCTGGAGATCTTCCTCCCACAGCTTCCAACCTGATAGTCGCCCAACCTCGGACAGCCCGCTTCTACCTCCTACCCAAAATCCACAAACAGAACTATCCCGGTAGACCGATCGTCTCAGCTTGCTCCTGCCCCACAGAACTCATTTCTCATTATCTTGACTCCCTTCTCTCTCCCCTTGTCCAGTCCCTTCCCACCTACATCCGTGATTCCTCTGACACCTTACGTCACATCAACAATTTCCAGTTCCCTGGCCCCAAGCGCTTCCTCTTCGCCATGGACGTCCAATCCCTCTACACCTCCATCCCCCACCAGGATGATCTGAGGGCCCTTAGCTTCTTCCTCGAATAGAGGCCCGAACAATCCGCATCCACCACTACTCTCCTCCATCTGGCTGAACTTGTTCTCACACTGAACAATTTCTCCTTCAACTCCTCTCACTTCCTCCAAATAAAAGGTGTGGCTATGGGTACCCGCATGGGCCCCAGCTATGCCTGTCTCTTTATGGGGTATGTGGAACATTCCTTGTTCCAGTCCTACTCCTGCCCCCTTCCCAACTCTTTCTCCAGGACATCGATGATTACTTTGGTGCTGCTTCATGCTCTCGTCGGGACTTGGAAAAATTTATTAATTTTGCTTCCAATCTCCACCCCTCCATCATTTTCACGTGGTCCATCTCTGACACTTCCCTTCCTTTCCTTGACCTCTCTGTCTCAATCTCTGGTGATAGACTGTCCACCAATATCCATTACAAACCTACTGACTCCCACAGCTACCTCGACTACAGCTCCTCACAACCCGCTTCCTGTAAGGACTCCATCCCATTCTCTCAGTTCCATCGCCTCCGTCGCATCGGTTCCGATGATGCTACCTTCAAAAACAGTTCCTCTGACATGTCCTCCTTCTTCCTTAACCGAGGTTTTCCACCCACGGTCGTTGACAGGGCCCTCAACCGTGTCTGGCCCATCTCCCACACATCCGCCCTCAAGCCTTCTCCTCCCTCCCAGAAACATGATAGGGTCCCCCTTGTCCTCACGTATCATCCCACCAGCCTCCGCATTCAAAGGATCAACCTCCGCCATTTCTGCCAACTCCAGCATGATGCCACCACCAAACACATCTTCCCTTCACGCCCTCCTATCGGCATTCTGTAGGGACCGTTCCCTCCGGGACACCCTGGTCCACTCCTCCATCACCCCTACTCCTCAACCCCCTCCTATGGCAACACCCCATGCCCACGCAAAAGATGTAACACCGGCCCCTTCACTTCCTCTCTCCTCACCGTCCAAGGGCCCAAACACTCTTTTCAAGTGAAGCAGCATTTCACTTGCATTTCCCCCAACTTAGTCTACTGTATTCGTTGCTCCCAATGTGGTCTCCTCTACATTGGAGAGACCAAACGTAAACTGGGCGACCGCTTTGCAGAACACCTGCGGTCTGTCTGCAAGAATGACCCAAACCTCCCTGTCGCTTGCCATTTAAACACTCCACCCTGCTCTTTTGCCCACATGTCTGTCCTTGGCTTGCTGCATTGTTCCAGTGAAGCCCAACGTAAACTGGAGGAACAGCACCTCATCTTCCGACTAGGCACTTTACAGCCTTTCGGACTGAATATTGAATTCAACAACTTTAGGTCTTGAGCTCCCTCCTCCATCCCCACTCGCTTTCTGTTTCTTCCCCCTTCCTTTTGTTTTTTCCAATAAATTACATAGATTTTTCTTTTCCCACCTATTTCCATTATTTTTAAATATCTTTAAATTTTTTATGCTCCTCCCACCCCCACTAGAGCTATACCTTGAGTGCCCTACCATCCATTCTTAATTAGCACATTCGTTTAGATAATATCACCAACTTCGACACCTATGTGTTTTTTTGTTCTGTTGTCTGTGACATCTTTTGATGATCTGCTTCAATCACTGCTTGTTTGTCCCTACAACCACACCACCCCCCTCCACTTCTCTCCCCCCACCCAAACCACCACCCCCCCCACCACACACCTTAAACCAGCTTATATTTCAACCCTTTCTTGGATTCACTCAGTTCTGTTGAAGGGCCATGAGGACTCGAAACGTCAACTCTTTTCTTCTCCACTGATGCTGCCAGACCTGCTGAGTTTTTCCAGGTAATTCTGTTTTTGTTTTGGATTTCCAGCATCTGCAGTTCTTTTGTTTTTAACCTTAAGAGAATCCTGGACTAGAACTCCCAAGTCCCTTTGCACTCCAGGTTTCTGAATTCTGTCCCCATTTAGAAAATAGTCTATGTTTCTATTCTTCCTACCAAAGTTCATGACCTCACACTTGCCCATGTTGTATTCCATCTGCCACTTCTTTGCCCATTCTCCTAACCTGTCCAAATCCTTCTGCAGCCTCCCCACCTCCTCAAAACTACCTGTCCCTCCACCTATCTTTGTATCATCTGCAAACTTAGCCAGGATGCCCTCAGTTCCTTCATCTAGATCATTAATGTATAAAGTGAAAAGTTGTGGTCCCAACACTGACCCCTGTGGAACTCCACTAGTCACCGGCCGCCATCCTGAGAAGGACCCCCTTATCCCCACTCTCTGCCTCCTGCCAGACAGCCAATCTTCTATCCATGCTAGTACCTTGCCTCTAACACCATGGGCTCTTATCATACTGAGCAGCCTCCTGTGCGGCACCTTGTCAAAGGCCTTCTGGAAGTCCAAGTAGATAATATCCGTTGGCTCTCCTTTGTCTAACCTACTCGTTACCTCCTCAAAGAATTCTAACAGATTTGTCAAGCATGACCTCCCCTTGATGAAACCATGCTGACTTTGCCCTATTTTACCATGCACTTCCAAGTATTCTGAAATCTCATCCTTAATAATGGACTCTAAAATCTTATCAACGACCAAGGTCAGGCTAATCGGCCTGTAATTTCCCGTATTTTTCCTCACTTCCTTCTTAAACAGGGGGGTAACATTAGCGATTTTCCAGTCATCTGGAACCCTCCCTGACTCGAGTGATTCCTGAAAGATCACCACTACCGCCTCCACTATCTTTTCAGCTATCTCCTTCAGAACTCTGGGGTGTAATCCATCTGGTCCAGGTGATTTATCCACTTTCAGACCTTTCAGTTATCCTAGCACCTTCTCCTTGTTAATGGCCACCATACTCACCTCTGCCCCCCCACTCTCTAGCACTTTGGGGATGTTACTCAAGTCTTCCACCGTGAAGACTGACGCAAAGTACCTATTCAGTTCCTCCGTCATTTCTTTGTTCCCCACTACTACTTCTCCAGCATCATTTTCCAGTGGCCCAATGTCCACTTTTGCCTCTCTCTTACCCTTTATATATCTAAAAAAACTCTTGCAATCTTCTTTTATATTACTAGCTAGTTTACCCTCATATTTAATCTTGCCCCTCCTTATTTCTTTTTTAGTTGGCCTCTGTTGGTCTTTGTAGGCTTCCCAATCCCCCGGTTTCCCACTGCTCTTCGCCGCATTGTATGCTTTCTCTTTAGCTTTTATGCTGTCCCTGACTTCCCTTGTCAGCCATGGTTGCCTCGTCCTCCCTTTAGTATGCTTCTTCTTCCCAGGGATGAATTTTTGCTGTGTCTCCCAAATTACTCCCAGAAACTCCTGCCATTGCTGTTCCACTGTCTTTCCTGCTAGGCTCATCTCCCAGTCAATTCTGGCCAGCTCCTCCCTCATGCCTCTGTAGTTGCCTTTATTCAACTGTAATACCGTTACATCTAATTCCAGCTTTTTCCTCTCAAATTGCAGGGTAAATTCTCTCATATTATGGTCACTTCCTTCACCTTAAGTTCCCTTATCAAATCTGCCTCAATACACATCACTAAATCTAGAATTGCCTGTTCCCCAGTGGGCTCCACCACAAGCTGCTCCAAAAAGCCATCTCGTAGACATTCCACAAATTCCTTTTCTTGGGATCCACTACCAACCTGATTTTCCCAGTCTACCTGCATATTGAAATCCCCCAAGATCACTGTAACCTTGCCTTTCTTACACACCTTTTTTATCTCCTGGTGTATCTTGTGCCCCACATCCTGACTACTGTTCGGAGGTCTGTACATAACTCCCATTATGGTTTTTTTTACCTTTGCTGTTCCTCAACTCTACCCACACAGATTCTACATCACCTGACCCTATGTCATTTCTTGCTATCAATTTAAATTCATTTCTTACTAACAAAGCAACCCCACCACCTCTGTCAACCTGCCTATCTTTTCGATAGGATGTATATCCTTGGATATTTAGCTCCCAGTCCTGATCCGCTTGCAGCCATGTCTCTGTGCTGCCCATCACATCATATCTGCCAATTTCAATCTGCGCCACAAGCTCAGTTACCTTATTTCGTATACTGCGTGCATTCAGATACAACACCTTCAGTCCTGTATTTCCCATCCTCTTTCTCATTGTCGTCCCTTTATCTGATGTGCTTGAAGTAGGATTCCGAGCTCTTTCCAAACACACTGTCCTATTTTGTGTTCTGGGGACTTTAATAGCCTCTCCTGGGCTCTCCTTTCTTTTCGGTTTTTTCATAATTTTCCATGAAGTTGAATCTACCCTCCCGCACGCTAACCTGCTGCTTTGTTTCCCATTAGTCATACTTCTTGGAGTTTTACCCTTCCATCAACCCCCCCCACATTCTAGTTTAAAGTCCTGTTGACCACCCTATTTACCCTTTTCACTAGAACATTGATCCCAGATCGATTCAGGTGGAGTCCGTCCCAACAGTACAGATCCCTCCTGTTCCAATACTGATGCCAGTGCCCCACGAAATGGAACCCCTCTTTCCCGCACCACTCCTTTAGCCACGTGTTTACTTCCCTTATTCTCGTGTCCGTATGCCAATTTGCACGTGGCTCGGGTAGTAATCCGGAGATTATAACCCTTGAGGACCTGTTCTTTAATTTAGTTCCTAGTTCCTGATAATCCCCAAACAGGTCCTCTTTCTTAGTCTTACCAATGTTATTTGTCCCGACGTGGACCACAACAACTGGGTCCTCCCCCTCCCTCTCCAATCTCCTTTCAAGCCGGTCACAGATGTCCCTCACCTTGGCACCGGGCAGGCAACATACCATGCGCAACTCTCGATCCTGCTTACAAAGGATGCTAACAACTCCCCTAATTATAAAATCCCCTAAAACTACCACTTGTCTTTTTGCTCCCCCCTCTTGAATGGCTTCCTATGCCATAGCGCCGTGGTCAGCTGGCTCATCCTCCCTACAGCCCTGTTCCTCATCCACACAGGGAGCAAGAACCTCATACCTGTTGGACAAGGTCAAGAGCTGAGGCTCCTCTGTTCCTGAACACAGGATCCCTCTACCTGACTCACTTGCAGTCACACCCTGCTGACTCTGACCACTGACCGAACTTGAGGTACTTAATCTACCAGGTGTGACCACCTCCTGAAACAGAGCATCCAGTTAACTCTCCCCCTCCCGGATGTGCTGCAGCATCCGGAGCTTGGACTCCAGCTCATCAATTCTGAGCCGGAGTTCATCCTGCAACCAACACTTGCTGCAAATGTGGTCACTGTGGCTTGCAATGGGATCTGCCAGCTCCCACATCATACAGCTACAGCACATAACCTGCCCAGCCAGCTCGATTAGATAAATAATTTATTAATTAGCTTTGCAGTGGTTTTTCTTTCAAATTTGGTGCAGATTTCCTACCAACCAATCAGGTCACAGCTTTCCTGTGATGTCACTTTTTCAGTTTTGGCTTCAGTTATTCTGTGCCCTGAGGTTACTGCTCTGGTGCTCCTCCCTCCAAGTCTGCTCCCCGGAGACAAGGCCGCAAATCCCCGAGGCAAACTGGATCTATACTCACCGCTCCGGTGCCCCTCCTTCTGAGTCTGCTCCCAGGATTTACTCACCAATCAGCTGCTTTTTCTTTAAAATACACTTTCAGAAGAGTGTCCCTCACAGGTCTGGTGCACTCTTGAAGGAACTGCCTCTCTCTTTTTTTTAGGTTTGAGGAGGAGGGAGGGATGGGAACACTACAGCAATGTAATGTTTGGGGCTATTCCATTCTTTGACAGTGGGTCCTCCTGAGTCGTGGTGGCTGCGGTGACTTCTCCCAGAATGCTTCAGTCACTTCTCACCAGCACCCTCCGTTGGATGCTCTTCCTCTTGTTGAGTGCAAGAGTCCTTCTCCTCGATTCGCTCCTGAGTCGCGGTGGCTGCGGTGACTTCTCCCAGATTGCTTCAGTCACTTCTCACCAGCACTCTCTGTTGGGCCCAGGTCCACTGGTGTCAGTGAAGCTGGAGTGGAGCGGCCAGATATTTGAGGCCAACAGTAACATCCGCTCTGTCTTCCCACCATCCGTAGCACTGATGATTGTTTGATTCGTTAGTTGCTCACTCAGAGACTGATAGAGTCAGAGGTGTGGGTCACAGACAAATTCCCTTCGGCCCTTCGAGGATGTCCTGGTCAAACATGTTCCAAAGTCACCTTATCCCATTTCCAACCACTATCGCTTGTATGCCATGGCATTGCAACTACACATCCAAATCCTTATTACATATTAGGAGTGTTTCTGCATCCAACGCCCTTTCAGGTTCAACATTCCCAAAAGCCTCTGTGTGTAAAAGTTGCTCATCACTTCACCTGTCAACCTCATGCCCCTTACATTAAATCAATGCCACCTGGTTACTTATCCCTCCGCCAAAGGGAAAAGCTCCTTTCTGTCAACCCTATCTATGCCCCTGATAATGTTATAAAGCTCAATCATGTCATCCCTCAATCTCCTCTTCTCCAGAGGAAATATCCCCAGTCTATGCTCTGTCTCCTCATAAGTCAAACTCTCCAGCCCAGCCAGCATCCTGGTCAGCGACCTCTGCACTCTCTCCACTCCAATCACATCCCTCCTGTGAAGCTTTGATCACAACTGCACACAGAACTATAGCTGTGGCCTAGGCAGCGTTTTCTGCACTTGCTACATGACCTCCCTGTTCCTATATTCTATTCCTCAGCTAATAAAGGCAAGTATGGCATTTACGTTCTTAAACACCTTATGTACCTGTCCCGCTACCTTAATGGGCCTGTCGACATGCCCAGCAAGGTCCCTCTGATCCTCCTTACTTTCCACGGTCTTACCATTCCCATATCTTGTTTCTCCTGCCCAAGTGCATCACCTCACACTTATCCACATAATATTCCATTCGGCATTCCTTAGGCCAACTGACCAGCCCGTCTATATCCGCCTGTAATATTTTGGTCTCGTCCTGACTATTTGCCACCCCACTAATATTCATCTCCATAGGTTCTGGAAGGTTGAGCACATAATGAGCCAGGGGGAAAGGGATGAAGTGTGTCACTGTGTGCACGCTAACTGATCCACTGTCCTTGTTGTTAATTTCAGCATCATCAGAGCCTGTCAACCAGGAACAATTCCAGATGCCCCCTCTCACTCCTGAGGGCCCTCAACTGTCACCAGCGTCACACCATTTCTGCCAGACAGGCACCAGCGCAGATACTAGCACCTCGGTGGGCATTGCAACATTGGCTAGTGTCCCGGGGCACAGTGGTGAGGGCACTTCACCATCACTGGAAGACTGGCAGAGACAGAGAGTACCCATGGCGCCAGCAGTCAGAGGACTGCAGGGGACCAGGCACATGCTCAGTCAGTGCCTGATGATGGGCCTCTGGAGTTGTCTGTGATGCAGCAGCTGCAGGAAATGCGGCCGGGTGTGTGGGAGCATCTGGGAGTGATACATGAGGCTGTGCTTCACTTGGTCTCCATGCTGGAGGAGCCCACGCAGAGCATCAGTGATGCAATGAGCCTCATGGCCGAGTGTCATGCTTCCTCCATGGAGAGAGTGGCGACTCTCGTGGAGAGGGGCCTCCAGAATAACAAGCAGCTTCTCCTGGGGATACGCTCGGACCTGCAGCCCTCACAGTGCCAGTGGCCACAGCTGGTCAGTGCCAATGTGGGAGATGGTGTGGGCTTCAAGCTTCCCAGCTCGTTGCCCATCCATCGACGGCGAGCAGGGAGATCCTGGATGACCTCACGTCGGCGAAGCAGCTGCCTGTCGTATCCGTGGGCTCCTCTCACGGTGTTCCGGATGAGGGCAGCAGCTGCTCCCCCTCCTCTCCCAGTGACAGCTTCATTGGGTGAGGCTGTGACAACTGGGGAGATGCCAGCTGTGGATCTGGCAGCTCCCTCCCAGGCGGGGCCAGCACAGGCTCCACGGGCCAGAGGACGTCCGCCAAGGTCATCGAGGCCAACAGGACAGCAGAGTCAGCAGGCTGGCTCAGATACCACTGCGAGCGATGGGGCAGCACCAAGACGTAGCACCCGCAAACATAAGCATAAGGCACCTTAGACACTCCACGGGTTTCTCACTGGTGCTTTTGTGTTGGCACAAGATCAGGGAATTATTCTTAGTTTCTGCTCGATTAACATTTTGTTTTGAATTTGTGAGACTTCTGATGGTGAAAATTAAATCCAGATGTGTTACCATGGCTGAGGGTGGCTCCTTTGTTCTGCATTTGTATGTTTTATATACATGTCATGAGTGTTTGAGTGGTCACTGAGGTTTATGTCCAAAGCCCTTAGTTGCAGCTGATGAAGTGGCAGATTTAGCACTTAGGTGCTGAGTATGGAAGCACCAGGCAAGGCTGGTCCTCCTGATCCATTTGTGTGGAGCTAGCTGAAGGTTCATTGGATTAAAGCCTCCCGGGTGTCCCTGCCTCCTTGGTGTAGTCCCGGGTCAGTGTTTAGCCCCTCAACATTGCCCTGTGCTTCCTCATCCTCAGGATCAGAGCTGGACTCATCGTGTGCAGCCGCATCCACTGCATCAACATCTTCATCGTCCACTGTGTCCCCCCTTTCCAGCACAAGATTGTGCAGAGCGCAGCATGTAACCACTATCACCGAGACACGATCTGGGGGGTACTGGAGAGCGCCCCCTGAACAGCCAGGCATCAGAAGCGTATCTTGAGAAGACCGATGGCTCTCTCCTTGTGGCCTCTCCACAGCCCTCGTGGTGCCGTGGCTCCTATTGTACCGCTGCTCAGCTTCTGTTCTTGAATGATGGAGAGGCATCATGAGCCACCTTCTGAGGGGATAGCCTTTGTCACCCAGCAGCCATCCATCCAGCCGGGCTGGAGCACTGAAGAGCCCCGGCACCTGGGAGTGTCTGAGGATGTAGGCGTCGTGGGAGCTGCCTGGGTACCTTGCACAGACTTGTAGAATCAGCATCCTGTGATCACACACTATCTGCACATTCATGGAGTGGAAGCCCTTCTTGTTGATGAAGGCACCGGGCTCACCTGCTGGTGCCTTGATGGCCACATGCGTACAGTCTATAGCACCCTGGACATGGGGGAAGCCAGCAATTAGCACGAAGCTTCTGGCTCGCTGTGTCTGGCTTGCCTGGTCATAGCGGTTGTAGATGAACGTCAATGCACGCCTGAACAGAGGGTCTGTAACCTGCTTGACACAAGTGTGGACAGCTGATTGGGAGACAATGCAAAAATCACCCACCGAGCCTTGGAAGGAACCAGAGGCATAGAGGTTGAGGCCAACTATGACTTTCAGAGCTGTTGGCATGGGGTGTCCGCCCACACACTTAGGGGAGATCTCAGGGCCAATCATCTGACAAATGTAATTGACTGTCCCTCCTACGGCACTGCAGCTCAGTCATACTGAGGTAGCTGCTTCACCGCCTGTATACCCTGGCAGCAGGATAGTGGTGTCTACTGAGGCCCCTTCCACCTTGGAAAACCTCTTGGCCCTGCGGCCCTTGTGCCTGCGCCTGTACTCCCAAAGGTGGCTCCCCTGAAGGCTGATTGTTCACTCCTGACCTCCTTATTCTAGCCACCGCTCTCTGCTCTCGGCTGGAATCCAGGATGGGTCGTGTCAGGACTAAGACGGTCAAGAAAACCACCCCGAGTGATCATTGAGAAACACTACAACTGCCTTGGCAGTGACTTCCACACCAGCAAAAGGGTCTGAGAGGAGATTGCCATCATCCCCAGCAAGAAACCTCTCCTCAGAGGAGCTGCCTCCAGTGGACATGTTAGAATCCATGCCCAGGCTCCGGAGAGGCCTCCGGAAAGCTGCAGGCCCGATATAGGTTACTGACTGAAGAAAGCTGACCTGAAGGTTCAAAATACACAGAAAGCTGCTGGTTTTTATTCTGAACTGCTACAGGTCACACAGGCAAGTTTAGAAAACTTTCCGCAATAACTACTCACAGACCGGATTGACAACCCCACTGAGCCCTCTTATCCCAGCCGCGGGTGAATTTCATTAAAACGTCTCTTACCCTCCTGCCCGTTGCGCCCATGCACCAAGCCGAAGATCGCACGGGTGCCTGAAAATCGGCGTCAATTGATGATTTAACGGCCTTAACTAGCCCGTTAATTAATGCCGGGCGTGGTTCAAACTTCATTGCGTGCCCACCCAGCGAAATATCTCGATGGCGCGCGGTGATGTCAGGACGCTCGCCCGACGTCACTGCGCCTCATTTTACATGCTGACGTGTGGGGCCTGCTCCCCGCACGTCAAGCGGAATGTTCTGCCCACTGTGTTTTGGATTCACCTGCTGTGGGTGGAATATAGACACCAAGACTTCCAGCTGCCTTTGTTACCTGCAGCATCGCCCCATCCCATTTAAATGGGTATGGTGTAATTTCAAAGGGGATGCGGGAACAAAAGACACTGAGGTAGGGGAAGGGGTGCACATGGAGATGCCTGAAGGTGACAGGAATAGTTGATAAGTCTGTTAAAAAAGCACATTGGATTCTTGCCTTTATTAACAGTGGAATAGTGTACAATAGCAAACAGTGGCATACAAAATGAAAGGTCATCAATTTGAAATATTGACTATTTCTCTCTGCAAAATTACTGCCAGATTGGCTGAATATTTCCTGCATTTTCTATTGTTATATCAAATTTCCAGCATCAGCAGTATTTTCCTTTTGTGGCAAGGCTTTACTAATCCTTGGCTTTATAAATAAGGAAATTAAGCTCAATATTTATGATTACTTCCTTCTCAAGGGCAATTAGGGATTTAGGAATGAGCAACACATGGAAGATTAATAAATAAACAAATGGGTAGACAGACAGGCAGACAGATTGTTATGATCCAGCAGTTGGTAGGGCTGAGTTATTTAAAAATTCCCAGGGGGAAACTGTAAAGAACTGTCATAACCTACATTTTTTAAGTGGTATGTTTGGGATGCAGCTCTAAGTTCAGGAATCAGACCACCAGTTCTCGAGAAGTTGTATATCAAAATACGTGAGACATTTATTAATGTACTCAAGTTAAATATATACACATGCCTACAAGTTACTACTATCATAACTTTTCACAAATTCCCAAATTAATCTCCATTAAGGCAACAGCAACCCATAAACTTTAAGCAGGCACCAGGCAAAGCATTTTCACCTTACACATTCAAAATGAGGTCCTTTTTCACTTTGACTCCTTTGCAGACACAGTCATAGGCTTGCAGGCTTTGATCTTGCATTGCCTCAGCCCTCCACACACAAAACTGCTATCTGTTATACCTAGCACATCTCATAGAATATAAATTTTCATTGTATCATCAGGCCCTTTGAACTCCCCCCTCTTCTCACATTAAAACCCCTTTCATAGTATCAGTTTTATTAGTAATATAAACATTGCTTGGTCTCTGTTAGCTAGGTGCCAGATTTCACTCCTGTTCAACAAAATGCAAATGCACTCTACCTGACTTGCATCTCAAAACTAGTGTACATCAAAGCACCCAGGCCAGCTGGCTTTAATCCAATTAAGACAGACCCACAGACTAACCCTGTATTTTAAAAAAAATCCAATAATGTTATATACATTAATAGCTTCATGACACAGATTAATTAATATAAACACTGGTTGAGTGTCAGCTGGAGTATTGTGTCCAGTCCTGAACACCACACTTTAGGAAGAATGTCAGGGCCTTAGAGGGGGTGCAGAGGAAATTTGCTAGAATGGTACCTGTATGTGCAGAGACTGGAGAAACTGTGGTTGCTCCCCTTGGAGCAGAGACATTTAAGAGGAAATTTTGTGGAAGTATTCAAAATAAAAAGAGGCATGAGATAAAAAAATATGCAGCAATTGTTACAATCAGGAATGAAGGGGCACTGGAAGCCAAATCAATTGTAGCTTTCAAGAAGGGAATCGAATAAATATATAAAAATATCTACATCTTCCAGTTTCCAAATCATTTTTGCTCCACTTTTCTTTATTGTCCTGCCTCTTTATCCTACCCATTAGAAAGCAAATGATGGAATTTGAACTCAATAAAAATCTGGAATTAAAAGTTCAATGAGGACCATGAAACCATTGTCAATTGATATAAAAACCCATCTGGTTCATGAATGTCCTTTAGGGAAGGAAATCTGCCATCCTTACCTGGTCTGGCCTACATGTGACTCCAGAGCCACAGCAACGTGGTTGACTCTTAAATGCCCTCTGAAATGCCCTAGCAAGCCACTCAATTGTAACAAACCGCTACAAAGACACAAAAAAAGGAATGAAACTGGACGAACCACCCAGCATCGACCTAGGTACCGGAAATGACAACGGCAATCGCAGCCCTGTTGACCCTGCAAAGTCCTCCTTACTAACATCTGGGAGCAAGTGCCAAAATTGGGAGAGCAAAATCACAGACTAGTCAAGCAACAGTCTGACATAGTCATCCTCACGGCAGGATAGATTCAGCAGAGGTGGTGGCACAATGGTATACGGGCAGGAGGGAGTTGCCCTGGGAGTCCGCAACATTGATGCCAGACCCCAGGAAGCTCATGGCATCAGGTCAACCATAGGCAAGGAAACTTCCTGCTGATTACCACGTACTGCTCTCCCTCAGCTAATGAAGCAGTGCTCCTACATGTTGAACATCACTTGGAGCAAGCACTGAGGGTGGCAAGGATCCAGAATGTTCGCTGGATAGGGGACTTCAATGTCCAACACCACTGACAGAGCTGGCTGAGTCCTAAACAACATAGCTGCTGGACCGGGTCTGTGGGAGTTGGTGAGGGAACCAACAAGAGGGAAAAACATACTTGACCTCATCCTCACCAATATGCCTGCCGCAGATACACCTGTCCATGACAGTATTGGTAGGGGCCACGGCACAGCCATTGTGCAGATGAAGTCCTGCCTTTACATTGAGGATACCCTCCATCATGTTGTGTGGCACTACCACTGTGCTAAATGGGATAGATTTAAAACAGATCTAGCAACTCAAGCCTGGGCATCCATGAGGTGCTGTGGGCCATCAGCAGAATTGTATCAAACACAATCTGTAATCTCATGGCCAGGCATATGCCCCACTCTACCATTACCATCAAACCAGGGGATCAACACTGGTTCAATGAAGAGTGCAGGAGGGCATGTCAGGAGCAGCACCAGGCATACTGAAGAATGAGGTGTCAACCAAGCGAAGATAAAAAACAGGACTAGTGGCATGCCAAAATGCATAAGCAGCAAGTGATAGACAGAGCTAAGCGATTCCACAACTAACAGGTCAGATCTAAGCTCTGCAGTCTTGCCACATCCAGTTGTGAATGGTGGTGGACAATTAAACAAGCCACTGGAGGAGGAGGCTCTACAAATATCTCCATCCCCAATGATGGAGGAGCCCAGCACATCAGTGCAAAAGATAAGGCTGAAGCATTTGCAACAATCTTCAGCCAGAAGTGCTGAGTGGATGATCCATCTCGGCCTCCTCCGGAGGTCCCCAGCATCACAGGTGCCAGTCTTCAGACAATTTGATTCACTCCACATGATATCAAGAAACGGCTGAAAGCACTGGATACTGCAAAGGCTATGGGCTCTGACAATATTCCGGCAATAGAATTGAAGAGTTGTGCTCCAGAACCTGCCTCACCCCTAGTCAAGCTGTTCCAATACAGCTACAACATTGGCATCTACCCGGCTATGTACATCAATAGCAGCAGTGTGTACCATCTACAAGATGCAGTGCAGGAATTCACCAAGGCTTCTTATACAGTACCTTCCAAACCCACGACCACTACCATCTAGAAGGACAAGGGCAGCAGATAAATGGGAACACTACCACCTGGAAGTTCCCTCCCAATCACTCACCATCCTGACTTGGAAATATATCACCATTCCTTCACTGTCTTTGGGTCAAAATCCTGGAACTGCCTTCCTAACAACACTGTGGGTGTACCTACACCACATGGACCGCAGCTGTTCAATAAGGCAGCTCACCTTTGCCTTCTCAAGGGCAATGAGGAAGGGGCAATAAATGCTGGCCCAGCATCCCCTGACTACCTCCCACCACTTCCCCACCCCAGATTAGCCCCCACTATCCCCTGACTAACCCCCAGTCACCACGACTACCAACCACTCACCCAACAAGCCCCTTGAGTGGCCGCCTTAGCCATCAATTACCACCCATCCCCTTGACTACCCCCCTGACTACTCCCACATCCCTGACTACCTCCTCCACCTCCAGACTACTCCCCATTCCGGAGTGACCACCTGACACCCCCGACCAATCCTACACCACCCCCCCTTCGCCCAACCCATCCTTCTACCCCACCCGACCCATCCACCCCACCGCGCACCTCCCCCCCCCGCTTCCTCCCTGACCACTCTAATGCCTCACTCACTTACCTTATGCACTTCTCCCTTGGCTTCTCAAAGCGGTTAGGAGCTTTAAACCTATCCAGGTTACGGTAACTAGAGCTGTAAAAAGGAGACGTGGATTCACTTTCCCCTTACGCTGCTGCCCTGCACTGACAGACTGTGGAGCTGCTTCGCTGCACATTTCTTGCTAGGCCAGGGTTGGGAGATTGAGCGAGAAATGTGCAGCTCCCAGCCTGGGTAAGTAGCAAAGAGCAGAGTGGCAAACCGACAGTGATTGCCACTCGACTTGGGAAGCTCTGGCCCGAATTCTATTTCCTCTGTCTAGATCCCTTTCATTCTTAAAACACTCTATAACTTTCTGGCTGGGACAGGGAGAGCAACCAATGGACATCATTTCACTTTTCCAGACCAGCGACTCGATCCTCCGGTTAAATTACAAGAGATTGGTGGATGGTGAAACAATGCCATTCTTGACTTCAAATGATTGCACTTTAGATTCAATCCCACTTTCACTTCAGGATGGACAAACAAGCAGCCAAACTAAACAAATTAGTTGTGTTCCCCATCAATGTTAAAGAATTTCTCAACGACTGACAGCACCAAAAATCAGGTCGACCTAAAGGAATGAGGGGAAAGAAAAGCAATTTGTGCTTTGATTAGAGCTCTCATTTTGTTGGGTTTTTTTTGCGAACAACCTTAGAATCGTAATTTCATGGTTTCGTTCCAAGTTTTTCTTTCCTCCTGTATGTTTCTTCTCTATGGTAGAGTTACAGCTGATCCTTAATTCAAGTGGAGCCTCTCATGCTCGAGGTCTGGTGAAAGATGAATGTTCTCCTGGGTCTATACTTGTCATGTTAAGGTAAGATCAAACTGGCGGTAAAAAATAATTTAAGGAATATATACAATGTGCAACAGGCTGGCTGCACCAGAGAACTAGTCTGAAAGGCAACACTTGCACAGGATGACAGACTTCATTTGTCTGAACACAGACTTTGGGCTGTTTTGCCACATTCTTTCTGTTGTCCCTCGGTGCGCCACAGGCATTGGCATTCGGGGAATACTCCACTGCCCGGCGGAGTGTGTTAAGGGACCAGAGTGAGAATCAGCAAGTTAAGAGCCCCAGCCCATGGCAAGCACCCTTCGCCAAGAAAAAACAGCTGTCACGCTGCAAGAAAGTTACATTTGTCACAGAGCAGGGGCAGATATTTCAGCGCTGTCCTTCTCAATAAGGATGAAGGCTGAAAGTCTTCCTGAGGGATTTGCCAGGGGCGAGCAAACATATCAATCATTTTCTTTTTGGTGGAATAACAATTTATTATCCATGCCGGAGATCTTAAATTCAATCTGTGCAGTGTTCGGAGTGTCTAGTTCAATGCGAGAAACTGCCATCATTCTTCATCCCCCGGAAATCAGTCAGCTTTTGTCGAAGATGTTATTAATGTGCCAATTTATTGTTTTAGTAATTAACACTGACAAGTCACAAGTCACACACACGATGGCTGCAGATGATAAATAGCTCGCTATCATTACAAATAGTCATCCAATTTCAATTTCCCCAAAGATTACGGCCTTCCTTCACGCTGGTACTTGGATTATCTTAGGCAAAACGCAAGCGCCGTGTGTTAATTTTTAAGTGCTTTTATTTTTTTCCTTGTACAAACATGATTTCACAGCATTGCTTCCCCCATTGTAGTACTGCAAATTCTGCTATTAGTTATCATCCTGCATTCTAACATTAAGGAAGGATTGTTTTTTAAAACAACAGAAGATGCTGGAAACATTCAGAGGGACAGGCAGCATCCTTCAAGAGGAAAGCTTTCAGCTTTGTACGCTTTGGGTTTGAATGAGTAAGAACACAAGAACAGGAGAATTAGATGCAAGAGTAGCCTATTCAGCCCATCGAGCCTGCTCAACCATTCAATAAGATCATGGCTGATCTGATTGTGGTCTCAACTCCACTCTCCTGTCCGCCCGACTTAACTCTTGACTCCCTTGTCAATCAAAAATCCATCAAACTCAGCCTTGAATATGAAGAACTGACCTGCAAGGTTTATCTGTTTCTCTTTCCACAGATGCTGCCTGACTTGCTTTACATTTTTTGTTCATCCTTGGGATGTTGGCATTGCTGGCTAGGCCAGCATTTATTGCCCACCCATAATTGCCCTGAGAAGGTGGTGGGTGAGCTGCCTTCCTGAACTGCTGCAGTCCGTGTGGTGTAGGTACACCCACTGTGCTGTTAGGGAGGGAGTTCCAGGTGAACTCAGTGACCCAGTGACAGCGAAGGAACAACGATATATTTCCAAGTCAGGATGGTGAGTGGCTTAGAGGGGAACTTCAAGATGGTGGCGTTCCCATCTGTCTGCTGCCCCTGTCATTCTAGCGGTAGTGGTTGTGGGAGGGTGCCTTGGTGTCTAATGAGTCTTGGTGAGTTGCTGCAGTGCATCTTGTAGATGGTACACACTGCTGCCACTGTGCGCGGTGGTGGAGGGAGAGAATGTTTGTGAATGGGGTTCCAATCAAGCAGGCTGCTTTGTCCTGGATGGTGTCAAGCTTCTTGAGTGTTGTTGGAGCTGCACACACCCAGGTAAGCGGAGAGTATTCCATCACACTCCTGACTTGTGCCTTGTAGATGGTGGATAGGCTTTGGGGAGTCAGGAGGTGAGTTACACAGGATGCCTGGAAGCATATTACAACCAGCAAAGTACTTTTGAAATGTAGCCACTGCTGTAATGTAGGGAATGTAGCAACCAGTTTTCACACAGCACAATCACACAAATTGCAATATGATAAATAACTGGATAACCTGATTTTTCAGAGATATTGGTTGATGGACAAACATTGCATGGGACACCATGGAGAGCTTGAATACAAAAGCAAAATACAGTGGGTGCTGGAAATCTGAAATGAAAACAGTAAATGCTGGAAATACTCAGCAGGTCTGTGAAGAGAGAGACATTGTTAACATTTTAGGTCTATGGCCTTTAATCCGAACTGGTTTTAGACTTGAGATGTTAATTCTGTTTTTCCCGCTCCACCGATGTTTACAGACCTACTGAGTATTTCCAGCATTTTCTATTTTCATAGCATGGACAACTAACTCTGTGCTCTTCTTCCAACAGTGCCACGGGGTCTTTTACTTGAGGAGGCAGGTGTGAACTTGGTTTACCGTCTATCCAAAAGTAGACACCTGTGACAATACAGCACTCCTTCTGTGCTGCACCCGAGTGTCAGCCTTTATTTTGTGCTCAAGTCTCTGGAATGGGACTTGTGCTGATAACCTTCTCACTCAGAGGTGACAATGCGACCACTGCCTATCCCTAGCTGCCCTGAGAGGGCCTTCTTCCTGAACTGTTGCCGTTCAATGTGGTGCAGGTATCCCCACAGTGCTGTTAGGTAGGGAGTTCCCGAATTTTGATCCAGCATTGATAAAGCAACAACGATATATGGGAATAAATCAGGGTGGTGGTGTAAATGGGGGGAGAATCTGAGGGAAATGGTGTTGCCATGCACGTGACCTGCTCTTTTGGGTGGTGGAGGACGTTGGCTTGGCAGGTGCCATGTAAGAAGCCTTGCTATGTTGCTGCAATGTGTTCTGCATATAGTACACACTGCAGCTATTTTTTTCTTTCATGGGATGTGGGCATCGTTGGCAAGGTCAGCACTCATTGCCCAACCTTAATTGCCCTTGAACTGAGTGGCTTGCTCTGCCATTTCAAAGGACAGTTAAGAGTTAGCCACATTTGCTGTGGGCCTGGAGTCACATGTAGGCCAGACAGGGTGAGGACAGGAGATTTCCTTCCCTAAAGGGCATTAGTGAACCAGATGGGTTTTTACGACAATCAGTGATAGTTGCCATTGTCACCATTACTGAGACTAGCTTTATATTCCAGATTTATTAGCTAAATTGAAATTCCAGACATTCACTACCATCTGAGAGAAGAAATTCCTTCACATCTCAGTATTAAATGAGTGGCCCCTTATTCTGTAACTATGTCCCCTAGTTCCCCCACTAGTGGAAACATCATCTCAACACCTATCCTGTCAAGACCCGTCAGAATCTTGTATGTTTCAATAAGATTACCCCTCATTCTTCTAAACTCTAATGAATAAAAGCCTAACCTGTTTAGCCGTTCTTGATAAGTCAACCCCTTCATCTCAGGAATCAGCCTAGTGAATCTATTTTGAACTGCTTCCAATGCCAGTATAACGTTTCTTAAACATAGGGACCAAAACTGTATACAGTGCTCCAGGTTTGGCCTCACCAACACCCTGTACAGTTGTAACAAGATTTCCTTATTTTTAAACTCCAACCCCCTAGCAATACAGGCCAAAATTCCATTTGCCTTCTTAATTACTTGCTGCACTTGCATGTTAAGTTTTTGTGTTTCATGCACAAGAACACCCAGATCCCTCTGTGCTGCACTTTTTTGGAGTCTCTCTCCATTTAAATAAAAGTCTGTCTTTTGATATTTCCTACCAAAGTACATGACCTCACATTTTCCAACATTGAACTTCATCTGCCAAGTTTTTTCCCCACTCACTCAACCTGTCTATATCCCCTTGCAGATTTCTTATGCCCTCAATACAACATGCCCTCCCACCTATTTTTGTATCATCAGCAAATTTGGATACATTACACTGTGCCCCCTCCTCCAAGCCATTAATATAGATAGTAAATAATTGAGGCCCTCGGACTGATCCTCGTGGTACTCCACTAGTTACATCTTCCCAACCTGAAAAAGACCCATTAATCCTGACTCTCTGTCTTCTGTGTGTTAACCAATCCTCGATCCATGCTAATGCATTACCCTCAATACCATGAACTCTTATCTTGTGCAATAACCTTTTATGTGGCACCTTATCGAATGTCTTCTGGAAATCCTAATACACTACATCTATCGGATCCCCTTTATCAACTCTGCTTGTTATATCCTCAAAGAACTCTAGCAAATTTGTCAAGCATGATTTCCCTTTTACAAAACCATATTGACTCTGTTTGATTGCGTTAAGCTTTTCTTAATGTCCTGCTATTTCTTCCTTAATAATGGACTCTTATCATTTTCCCAATGACAGATGTTAGGTTGACTGGCCCATAGTTTGCTGCTTCTTGTTTCCCTCCCTTCTTGAACAGAGGCGTCATATTAGCGGTTTTCCAATCCACTGGGACCCTCCCAGAATCCAGTGAGTTCCGGAATATTTTGACCAATGCTTCCACTATAACTGCAGCCACTTACTTCAAAATCCTTGGGTGCAGGCCACCAGGTCCTGGTGACTTGTCTGCCTTTAGTGCTATTAGTTTCTCAAATGCTTTGTCCCTTGTGATAGAGACTGTTCCTCCCATTAGTTCATTACTTATCTGATCTCTTCAGGATGTTTATAGTGTCCTCCACTGTGAAGACTGATGCAAAATATTGTTTTAAATTATCTGCCATTCCCCTGTTCCCTATTATCAATTCTCCAGACACATCCTCCAAGGGTCCCACTCTCTAATCTCTTTTTATGTACTCGTAGAAGCTCTTGCTGTTTGTTTTTATATTTCTTGCCAAGTTACTTTCATAATCAATTTTCTCCCTCTTTATTAGCTTCTTAGTCATCCACTGCTGGTTCCCAAAAAATTCCCAATCCACTGGCCTACCACTACTTTTCGCTGCTTTTTATGTCTTTTTTTTAATTGGATACTCTCCTTGACCACCTTTGTTAACCACAGGTGGGTTCATCCTTCTCACTGAGTCTTTCTTCTTGACCGGGGTAAATTTTTGCTGAGTGTTATGAAATAGCTGCTTAAATGTCTGCCACCGATCATCCACTGACCTTCCCCTTAGTCTATTTTCCTAGCCTGCTTTAGACAGCCCTTTCTTCATGCCTCTGTAATTGCCCTTGTTTAAGTTGAGGACACTGGTTTGAGATATGAGTTGCTCTTCCCCAAACTGAATTTGAAATTCTACCATTTTGTGATCGCTAACCATTAGATGATCCTTAACTATGGGATCTCTTATTAATCCTACCTCATTACATATTACACATTGGAGCGAGTTTCAAAACCGAAACTAAAGCAGAATTACTCTGTGTTGATTATTCATTCATATGCGCAGATTATAATTCAGTAGTGATACGGAAAATTCTGATCATCCACTCGAGGTATTAAAGGCTGGTGTGTTTCTTTCAAAAAAAAAGACTATGGGAGGAATATAAAACATGCTTGTAATTAAACTCCGTAATAGAAAAAGACAAGATTAAAAATACAGTTTCTGCTACTTTCTGGGAGACATTAACAAGGAGATACCTAAGAGATAACGCATAACCTCAGATCTTTTTTTTTTCTATTAATTTTACTTTGACTTTAAAGCAACATATAAATTCCTTTCAATTTTTGGATATCCAATGGCAAAATGATGATGCAGTTCTGGGAGACATTTGCAAAAAAGATCTCATGAATTTGTTTCTAGTGATCACCTGACTGTATAAAGCAGCATAAGAAAAAGGCACCTTTTCCCTTATAGCATAAATCTTTCTGGGTAGCATTAGTCCATATACTTCTTTACAACAACAACAACAACAAGTTGCACATGTGTAAGTACGTTTAATGTCGTAAAACCTCCCATTGTGCTTCACAGGAGCGATTATCAAACAAAATTTAACATCGAGCTGCATAGGATATTAAGACAGGTGACCAAAGGGTTGGTCAAAGGGATAGGTTTTAAGGAGTGCCTTAAAGGAAGAAAGAGGTACAGAGACAGAGTGGTTTAGGGAGAGAGGAAGGTCAGCGTTTATGCTCAGCCACCAATTGTGGAATGGTCAAGATCGGTGGATTTTCAGGAGGTCTGAATTGGATTAGCGCAGCGATCTTGCAGAGTTGTAGGGCTGGAAGAGATTACAAAGATAGAAAGGGGCTAAGGCAATTGAGGGATTTGAGAACAAGGAAGACTATTTTAAAATTGAGCCTACAATCAGCTCATAAGTAGACATAAACTACTGTCTTGTCACATCTCACTGCTAAAACTCCTCCTGGTTCCAGTTCTTTATTCTCCTAGTGATAATTTTCAGTCTGTGCCCCCATGTTACTTACTCAGCAACCAGCAGAAAGGAACTTTCCTAATTCGCTTTTGTATTGAGATTTTCCTTTATTATTCATTTACGGGATGCGGACATCGCTGGCTAGGCCAACATTTATTGCCCATCCGTAATTGCCTTTGAGAAGGTGGTGATGAGCTGCTGTCTTGAACTGCTGCAGGCCCTGTCCCTCATTCCTAATCACTCCATCTGTGTTTGTCAAACACACCAAAACTGACTAAAACAGTGACAAACTATGTTCTGTTTTTCATTATTTATTCTGACATTTTCTCTGCCCTCTTCACTTTCACTCTCTTTTTACTGAAACACTGTTTGACAGGCAACAGACAGCCCCTCTACTCACTGGAGCACTGCTTAAATGGCACATGATTCCCACTCTCATGACTGAAATACTGTTCCATGGACACCAGTGAAGGATCCAGTGACAGTGAAGGGATGGCGATATATTTCCAAGTCTGGATGGTGATTGGCTTGGAAGGGAACTTCCAGGTGGTGGTGTTTCCATGTGTATGCTGGCCTTGTCCTTCTAGATGGTAGTGGTTGTGGGTTTGAAAGGTGCTATCTAAGGAGTCTTGATGAGTTTCTGTGCTGCATCTTGTAGATGGGACACACTCTTGTGACTGTTCGTTGATGGTGGAGGGAGTGAATGTTTGTGAAATGGGTGCCAATAAAGTGGGCTGCTTTGTCCTGGATGGTATCAAGCTATTTGAGTGTTGTTGGAGCTACACTCTGCCAGGCAAGTGGAGAGTATCCCATCACACTCCTGACTTGTACCTTGTAGATGGTTGATGGGCTTGGATGACCAATAATAGACATAGTATAGTCTCCCAGCAAGACAACACTGTTGGAAAGGAGAGGAGAAAGTTGTTAAAAGCACATTTGTAAAAGAGGAATGATCATGTTTGCAAATGAAGGGTGTAAGAAGGGAGGAAAGGAATAATCATTAGTTCCTATTTTTCCCTTCAGTGCGCTTGCTGGTTGAATATGGAGGGTGCACTGATCTTTATTGCACTGCCAGTGCCTTTGACATGATGAATAAATAAATAAAAATCCTTTTAAGACTTTTTTGTGCTTTATAATCTTCCTGTCATTCCAGTTTTATTGATTTAATTACATGTCTGAGCGATCGCTGATTAAAGTCTCTTTGTCAATGTTGTAGGGTTCCTTTGCAATTAGCTCTTATATTTAATAAAAAGATAATTTAATATAATAGTTCAGTCAGGATCATTGTTCTTTTTGAATGCAGAACCTGATCAGTAGGTCATCTATAAGCTGTGTGGTTTCCTCAAAATGAACATGTATAGATTTAAACTCTTACATTCAAATGGCAAAATGATTACAGAATTATTGAGAGGAGCTTTAAAGCATCACAGGGAAAGAAGGCAGAATGTTGCTTGAAATGTCAGCAGAATTGTAGGATTTATGCAAAGGTTGTTGGAGAGGAGAGCCTGGCAAATTTTGTCCCTCATTCCTAATCACTCTATCTGTTTTTATTAAAGATATCAAAACTGACTAAAACAGCGGCAAATTAAGTTCTGTTTTTGATTGTTTATTCTGGCACTTTTCTCCTCCCTCTTCACCACCACCGTCTTTTTACTGAAATACTGTTCGACAGACCACATACAGCCCCTCTGCTCACTGGAGCATTGCTTAACTGGAATGTGATTCCCACTCTCGTGACTGGAATACTGTCCCATGGCCACCAGTAAAGGATCCTCTTGCAGCTCTTCATGAAGTGGCCGATGACATGGACAAATTCTTAAATGTGCACCTTGCATCAGCCTTTACATAGAAAGTCGATGATGTAAAGGTTGCACTAGAAGAGGAAAAGGATGTTATGGACATAATAATAGGTAAAGAAGATGTACCAAAGAGATTATCATTACTAAAATTTAATTAGTCACCAGGTCCAAATGGAATGCATCCTAGGTTTCTGCATTAAGTAGAATAGCAGTAACATTGATCACAACCTTTAAGTCATCATTGGACATGGGAGTAATGTTGGAGAATGGGAGGGGTGTTAATGTTCTATTCCACTATTCCACCATTCAAGAAAAGGGAGAGGAACCAGGGAACTACAGGCCAGTCAGCTTAACATTGGCAGTGGGGAGGCTATTGGGAACCAGGGACAAATTAAAATTTCATTCGGAAAGGTATTGTTAATCATTGAGGGCCAGCATTGATTGCTAAAGACAAATTGTGGCTGACCAACTTGTTTGAATCTTGATCAGGGCAGTGCATAAGATGGCATATACATTAGTTTTTGGAAAGCTTTCAGCAAAATGCCACATGGGAGGCTTATTAAGGGGATGGTGTCTAATGGAATTAAGGGGAAAGTTGAAAGGTGTTCTTCATACTGCGATGTAATTTGTTGTGGTGTTCCCAAGTTGTCAGCTTTGTGTCCACTGCATATTCTTTTCATTTTTTATAAATTATCTAGACTTGGGTGCAGCAAGCATCAACATAAAATTTACAGATGATACGAAACTTGACAAAGTAGTAGACAGCGATGAAGATAGTTATAGGTTTCAGAATGACATAGGCATGGTGGTAAAATGTGTAAAAGCATGACAGATGGAGTTCAATTGTGCAAAGTGAAGTGCTTTGTCAGGTCTACTATTGAAAAGACAGCATAAAGTATAAATGGCATGATTTTAAAATGAGCAGAGAGATATACATAAATCCTTAAAGATGGATATTTTTAGGTTGTTAAACAAAAACATGAGGTATTTGGATTTACAGATAGAGGCATGGAATAATAAAGCAAAGCAAATGCGCTAGAACTTCACAAATCTCTGGCTAGACCCCAGCTGGAATGGTAACCTGGGCAGGAAGATGTGAAGGACTTCGATAGGGTACAGAACGGTTTACTGGGGTGTTCGCAGGGATGGGGGACTTCAGTTCTGAGGAGTTCTGAAAAGTTCGGACTGTTCTCCTTGGAACAGGAAAGGTTAAGTGGTGACCTAACAGAGAGTTTCAAGAAAACGAGAGGTTTTGATGGAGCAGCTGGGGTGAAGCTGTTCCTTCTGGTGAGTGGGTCCATAACAAGAGACTGTAGATTTAAAATCATTGGCGAAAGATCTAAAAGGGATGATGAGGAGAAATATTTTCACTCAGAGAGCTGTCGGGATCTGGAACGTGCAATCTGAAATAGTGATGGAAGCTGATTCAACAAATAACTTTAAAAGGTAATTGGATATGTTTTCGAGGATAGGGAACCCACTGGCTTATGGACAGGGGTGTGCTTCTAAACATGGCTGCTCTTTTAAGGAGCCGACACAGGCACGATGCATTGATTGGCTCCCTTCTAGGATTCTAAGATGCTTCCTTTCAAGCACCTCATCCATGTTGCCATTTCCACTGGAGTAGTTAAATGTTGATTAACAACAGACTGTTATGCCGGGATTTTTGCTCCCGGTTTGGGAGTGCGGAGATGGGACATTTCCCAACTCTGCGAAACTAACTTGGAAAAAAGAATCCCTGAAGGTTGGATTTTAGTTCCAATGGTGGTGGCGGGCAGGAGTGGTGGTGGGGGGAGGGGGGGGTGGTTGCTGTGGGCTCGATTAGAAGGTGGGCCCAACATTCCGGAACAAGTGCGGGATGCTGCCAGGTGCTAGACGTAAGGCCTGCCTCCATGCCTGGTACTTCGTTAAAGATATTTTTCAAAATTATTAAAATGAAAAACATCCCTCCAGCCCTCATTCCCTCATACCCCCACACACACTCCATGCCCCATTGATGCCAACACATGCCACCTTATGCTCCCCACCCATCCCTTGTGGTTCTTCATAACCCCAATGCCACCCTCTGCCCCTCTACCCACCTCAAGGCTGTCATGCCCCATGCCACCCCATGCTTTCACTCATCCCCATGGCCTTTATAGCTCCTGTGCCAACTTGGTGCTAACTCATGCCAATCCATGCCCCCACCCAGCACCATTTTCCCTTACCCACTCCATGCCAATACACCTAGTATCCACCATAGGCAAACATCAGGAGCCATGCTGTCATAACATAAAAGTTACACGTCTATTAATGATGTTCCTAGTTTAAAAAACACTCTCATCGATAAAATAACTTATTACATTAAAATTCCTTGAACTACCCTCTTATGAAGACAAACATTTCTATTCTATAATGCACTTGTAGCTGGCAATCAAATTGCTCACTTAACTGTAATAAGGTTCAGTTCTAAATTCAATCACATAGCACAAATCTTATAATGACAACCCTCAGGCTTAGGTCAACAGACAGAATGAAATATAAAGTACTGATATTTTTGAAACTCCAAACTTTAAATAAACAAAGCCCAGCAGAGTTAAATCCCTTGACAGTTTTGACAGCTCCAATGATCTTTGATAGAATCAATGATTTTGACAATTCTTTGATAGCTTTGGCAGTTCTTTGACTGTTTGACAGTTCTTTGACAGACTTGAAAGTTCTCTGACAGCTTTGACAGTTCCAATGAGTTTATGCTCATTTTTCCAACAATCATGTGTACTTTTAACAGTCCCAAAGGAGACCTGATCCCAAAGGGTGTCTTACCACTCCCAAGGGTGTCCCAGGACCATACCTCTCCAATGGGGTACCCAGGTTATCCAAACAAATCAACCAAGTTCAGACCTACTCTTAACTGTTTAAACTGCATGCAGGTTTCACACTCCTGGCCTACCAAAATCCCACTTCAATGGGGGTAGCTAATGATTTCAATGGCCAGTTGGAATCTGCAGACATGCAAATCTCGGCCCACTCCAGTCCCAGCCCCACGTAATAGGAAGCAGCGTGTTCGGAAGCAGGCCTTCCAATTTCCTGGTATGTCTGCCAATTTTGCCATGACAGTCAGGCTACCCGCCAAGTCAAAAATTCAGGCCTTAGTGTCCGCCATTGCTTGGTGGTAACTTTCTTAATTCTGAATCTGAAGATTACAGGCTAAAAGTCCACTGCAAAGTCTTGAAACATATAATCACATTTGACATAATAGTGCAGAAGTGAGGAAGTGTGTCGCTGTTGGAGTTATCTTTCAGATGAGATATTAAGCCAACGCCATCTTGAGTGCACTTAAGTGAATATAATATATCCTATGGCACTAGTTGAAGTGTAGTAAGAGGATTTCCCCAGTCTCATGGACAATATTTATCTCTCAATCAATGCCATTATTAAATAAATTATCTGGTCCGTTCTCTCATTGCTGTTTGTGGGGCCTTTCCATGTAGAAAATTGCTGCAATGTTGATTTAAAGCACAACAATGAGAATGTTACAAAAATACTTCATTAGCTGTTATGAGCATTGGGAAATAAATGGCACCATATAAGTGCATGCCTGAGGCTGTCCTACCACTCACCTATTGTCCAGACAGATATACTTTGTTTGTGGATAGAGATCTGTCCAACCCCTGGTTGGTTTATGGCCTGCCAAGAGAGCTGATGCCAATTGTAACATCCAAGATTGTTGCCCCAACAGAGGTCAACTGCCCTTGTACACACTGTGGTGGAGGGAGGTTGGGTGGGGGGAGGAGAGGAGGAGTCGGGTGGAGGATTAGTTGTCAAACCTGGGTCCCTCTGGTAAGTAAAGCTCAGGTACATCAAAGCCTTTCAATTTAGCTATCGGAGAATCTTGCAAAGTTACTATGAAATATAAATAAATCATATCATGTCACATCAGCACATTTCGTATATATGCTTATGGTAGTATCATGTTTCTGAACTAACCATTCAACAGCCTGGATTAATAATCCAGGGAATGTGAATTCAAATCTCACATTGGATGATTTGAGAATTTATATTTAGCTTTTAAAACTCTGGCAATAAAAAGTTGGTTATTCATAAAATTGATACTGATACTGTCAGACTGTTGCACAAAATTAACTAGTTAGTTGATTCTTTTTAGGCAAGAGAATCTGTTATCCCTACTTGGACAGGGCCTAGACTCCAGGTCCATACCTATCTGGTTGACGCTTAACTGCCCACGAGCCTGACCTAGCAACACATTTGGTTATATTGATGGTGGGTAAAAAGAGTCAACTTTGATAGCTGGTGCCCACAGCCTGAGAATGAATGAATCAAAAGGGGATACTGAAGGAGAGAGCATAACATCAATTAAAAATAAATTGGATGATCAACTGATAAAAGGAATGGCAGAAAGGGAAGAGGCATGTGAAAAGCTCACTCTGGCACATCACGATGAGCCAAGTGAGTTGGTCTGTGAATTACATTGTCAGGTCTTAGGTTTAATTCTAGTTTGCTAAGTATCAGAGGAGTGTTCTGTTGAGAGAATTCACAGGTGAGAACAATTCTGTCCTCATTAAAATTCACACATGTGAGGGTGAGAAGGGATGGTCAGAGCACTTTCAGGATCCCCAACCTCTTCTGATTTTGTCCCCTCTTCCTGCTCACAGAGTGTCTCAGTTAGTAGAACGTTCCCTCCTGAGTTGGAAAGTAATGGGGAGAAGTGAGTGTGAAAACCTTTAGTGCAGTATTGAGGAAAATTTGAACTGTTAAAGGTATTGTCCTTTGTTTGAGATAGTAAACTTGAAACCCTGTCTGCCCTCTCAGTTGGATCTTAAAAATTCCATAGCCTTTATTTTGAATAAAGGCAGGCAAGTTATTCCTGATGTCCCATGACACCATTGCAATTTAATCTCCCCCACCCTCTAACCTCTCCCCGACCTTCCCTTTTGCTCCACCTGACCCTTCCCCATTTTCTTTGGCATAATTTCTACCTCTCGTCAGTTCTGAAAAGCCATATTGGATTCAAAACGTTATCTATGTCTTTCTCTCCACAGATACTGACAGACCGGCTGAGATTTTCTATATAGAAATGCAAGTTGTTTTTTGTTCCCTTTCTGCTGAAATCAATCATTGTGTCTACCCCAAATGAGATCAGCTGACTGTCCAGACACAAAGTCAAACCTAGGATTTTTCCAATGTGTTGTATAAAATTTTTTAATGGTCACCTAACAAAACTCAAGAAGCTCAGCACCATCCTGGAAATAGCAACTCCTTTGATCAATGCTACAGGACAGACTACAACAACTCTTCAAGGCTCTTTCAACAGCAGCTCCTAAACCTGCAACCTCTACCACCTAGAAACAGGTACATTCAAACACCATCACCACCTACAAGTTTCCATCCAAGTCACATACAATCTCCTCTTATCACTATACATTCACTGTCGCTCGGTTAAAATCCTGCAACTCCCTCTCTAACACCACTGTGGGTGTACCTGTATCACGTAGACTCCAGCCGCTCACGAAGGCAGCTCACCACCACCTCCTCACAGACAACTAGGGTTGGACAATGAACTTTGGATGATACTGATCGACTGCAACAGGTTAGCCTAGCAGAATGGGCAGACAAGCGGTAGATGGGATGCAATACAGAAAAATGTGAGGCGATGCATCTTGGCAGAACAAGTAGGGATAGGCAACATGGACTTAATGGCATAGTTCTGGAGGGTGTGGGACAGAAAGACTTGGGAGTTAATATGCATAGATTTTTGAAGGTGGCAAGATATATTGAGAGTATAATTAGAAAAGCATATGGGATCTTGGGCTACATAAATAGAGGTATTGAGTACAAAATCAGGGAAGTTATGCTGAACTTGTATAAAGATCTGGTTAGACCACAACTGGAATATTGCGTCCACACTTGGTCGCCACATTTTTAGAAGGGCATGAGAGTCATTCAGAGGGTGGAGTGGAGATTTAGCAGAATGGTTCGAGGGATGAGGGGTTTTAGCTACAAGGTTAGATTGGAAAAGCTGGTGTTGTTCCTCTTGGAGCAAACGAGTGTTATAGCACAGCAGATGGTAAATGCTGCGCTGCTCAAATTCCAGACAGAAACTTGAAACAGCTGCCACAACTGTTTTGCAATTTGTATTTTATTCCGAGATGCCATGCCTTGAAAGCAGTAGTAATAATTCCACCAAGACATGCAGGTTTTTCACAAAACTAAATTAAACATTTATTAATAAAAGAGGTTTTAAGCACATACATAGATCTACAAATTACTATTATAATAATTCCTAACTCCCCTAATTAAACAGTTACACCTCTGTTAAAGCAACAGTAAAAACAAAATAGATTTCAACAGACCCAGGCAAACCACACAATACAATGGACAGTGATATTCAAAGTGAGTTTTCTTCATTTTGGTTCCTGTAGATAGCAACTTAACTTTTCTCATAATATAAATCTTTCATAGTATTGCGTACAAGATTATGAGGGGCATGGACAGGGTGGATAGGGAGCAGCTGTTCCTCTTAGTTGAAGGGTCAGTCACAAGGGGACATAAGTTCAAGGTGAGGGGCAGGAGGATTAGGGGGGAATGTAAGGAAAATCTTTTTTACCCAGAGGGTGGTGACGGTCTGGAATGCGCTGCCTGGGAGGGTGGTGGAGGCGGGTTGCCTCACATCCTTTAAAAAGTACCTGGATGAGCACTTGGCACGTCATAACATTCAAGGCCAAGGGCTGGTAAATGGGATTAGGAATGTAGGTCAGGAGTTTCTCACGTGTCAGTGCAGACTCGATGGGCCAAAGGGCATCTTCTGCACTGTGTGATTCTGCGATTCTGTAATTCATATTATCAGTAACCTTTGGGAAAAATAGACACACTTTTTGGCTTAGCTTCTTCTGGCTATGTGCAAAATCTTACCATGCCTTTGAAATTCAAACTAACCTAATTTATCTATAAATGCAATTGTTCCTCATACCTGACATTCTCAAACTTCAGCCACGATTACCTATTTAGCATTTCAAACCTGGCTTCCCTTTTGATACCTCACAAGCTCCATACCAGTTGTCTCTAATTCAATTAAATCCCCCACACACAAACATCTACACAGAGTAACTAATCCAAACCTCAATATTAACCTACCTTTACAATAAATCACAATAATATTCTGAAAATTATCATATTTTCATGACAGGAGATTGAGGAGAGATTTGAAGTATACAAGATTTTGACAGGTTAGGATAAGGTAGACAGAGAAAAGTTTTTCCCTTTAGCTCCTTGGACAAGGACTAGGGGACACAGAATTAAGATTTTGGGAAAGAGCTGAAGGAGCCAGTGTGAGGAAGAAATTTTTGGCACAGCAAGTAGGAATGACCTGGAATTCCAAAACAAAAACAAAGATACCTGGAAAAACTCAGCAGGTCTGACAGCATCTGCTGAGCGGAACATAGTTAATGTTTCGAGTCCGAATGACTGGACTCGAAACGTTAACTGTGTTCCTCTCCGCAGATGCTGTCAGACTTGATGAGTTTTTCCAGGTATTTTTTTTTCTTGTTTTGGATTTCCAGCATCCGCAGATTTTTTGCTTTTATCTATGATCTAGAATTCTTTGCCCCTGAGGATGGTGGAAGTGGAAACGCTCAATAATTTGAAAAGGAAATTGGATGAAGGAGCTGGGGGAAATAAACTTGCAGGGCTACGGGGATAAATTGTGACTGAATAGAGAGCCAGCATGGACTCAATGGGCTGGATAACCACCTTCTGCTCAGTAATGACATTAAATGCTAGCTTTGCCAGCAATGCTCACATCCTGTGAATGGATAATTTTTGTTCTGACAAAGACACAAAAGCTTACCTTTAAACCCAGATTCAGAGCTCTGAATTATTTCCTTGCTTTCAAACAAGTTGTTTTTTAAACACACCCCCTTAGTAGATTTACTTATTCCTTTGAAATCTGATAGATTGACAGCAAGTAGACAACCGCACCTTGGGGATGTAACAAAGGAGAGGAGGATTTTCTTTCAGCTGCATTCCGATATATCCCATGAGTTTAGTCAGTTTCTGTTGTCAGCTTTCTGTAATTATAGGCCAGCATTCCACCGAGCGGTGGTAGAGTCTTGACTTTGACGGAGGGCTCGTTGTAGGATTCTCAGGGCCCTGACAACATCACCTTGCCTGTCGCAATCAGGAGGTTTTTGTTCCTTATCTCCACACCTTCATGATTCTGAAAGGATCCAGCTGATCAGGCAGCCTAACTGTGCGCCAATCCTTCGCTTTAATAGGGGTCAGTGCTAAAGAGTAAGAAGGGGATAATTGCACAGCTTGATTTATATTCAGTCAAGGCTGGGAAGAAGAGAAAAGAAATGCCTCTTCGTTTTGCCAGTTTTCTATCCTCCTAATGTGAAAGAAAAGGAAGAAGGAATCCCTGGGCGGAATTTCCAGGTCGGTGTGCGGGTGTGATCCTCGGGCCTAGGATCACCCGGGAAACGTGTTGCTGACCGCGGTCGGACCACGACTGCGACTTCACGCTCGTGGGCCAATTAAGGCCCACCCAGCATGAAACGTGGCTCCCCAATCGTAGGGAAGGGCCGGGTGGGGGGGTTTAGGGCCTGTCGGCCGCCCGGGGTCCAATAGCAACCCGGCATCGGTGTAAAAATGGCGAAGGGACCCTGCCAGCGATGAACGCATCTTCTGCGTGGTGACCAGGGAGCTATGGCATCTAATGCGGCTGCAGATACCAGGCGGGAGGGCAGGTCGGGTGGGCACTCACCCCCCCCCTGCTTTTCTGATGAGTTGCCTCGCGGTCCTCCTAGGGGAGGTGGCTGCCAGGAGGGACACCCTTGTCCCCAAGGATGGCTGGCGGGGGCTACCCCACCTCACCAAAAGAGCTTGGGAGGAGGTGGCAGTGCTGGTCAGCAGCCCTGACGTTGTGCGGCACACCTGGGTCCAGTGCCTCAAGAGGTTTAACGACCTGCAGCGCTCAGGAAGGGTGAGTACCATGTTGGGATGGATCAGTGTGTTGAAGTGCAAAGGGCTGGCCGACCACCATGAAGCTCGAGTGTTAGAGCCTGAGTGCCAACTGTCATTGATGCCGGAGCTGGCCAAGGGGGTGAGCCCTGGCTGCTTGGACTGAGTGCGCAACTCAGATGTGCCTCACAAGGTGCTCCTTAGGCAGGGTTGGCCAGGCTGCAATGGTGCTGCAGGTAGAGAGTGGGCTAACCCATGCTTCTCGGTCTTTTCAGGTGAACATAGCCCATATCAACAGTGAAAGGCTGTGGACCAGAGGAGGCTCCCAAATGCTCGTAACCCTAACGAGGCATGAGCAGAACATCCTGGAGCTGGAGAGCCAGCTCACACCTCAGTCAACAGGCCATAGAGAGGCTGGGGTGTCAGTTGAAGATAAGAGTGCAGGGCACAGTGGTGAGAGTTTCAGATGATATAAGCATTCTCGTGCAGTTTGACCATTGATAGGAGCCTCAAAAACTGGAGTCCCCATTGATCATTGAAAGACGATGGCGCCATGATGCAGATCTCCATTGTCTCACCAGGGTGCCTGGCATGCACAGTGACAGAGTGATGACTTAACCTAATGGCATGTTATTGTTCTCCCTTTGATTTGCCACCACCCACCCAATCGCAGGACCCCGAAGAGCCACCCCTGATGCGAGAGGACCACCAGGCTCCATGTGCACAGGCGCCATACCTATTCTCTGAACCAGGTTCCAGCACAGATACCAGCACTTTTGTGGGCATGACAGCGGCGGCTAGAATGTCGGTGCACAGCGGTGAGGGCACTTCACATTCGCTTGAGGTGCAGGTGGAGGCAGAGAGTGGTGCTGGCAGTTGGTGGGGTTTGCTGGAGACCAGGGCGATGCTGAATCGAAAGCAGATGATGAGCCTCTGGAGTCGTCCATTAAACAGCAGATCTGGATCTCCAGGGAGATGTGTGGGAGGATATGGTGGAGATCCATGAGGGTATGTGTGCCATGGTCTCCATTATGGACGAGTCTATGTGGAGCATCAGTACTGTGTTGACCTTCATGGCTGCGCATTGACTCCTCCTCCATTGAGAGAGTGGCAACTCTCATGGAGAGGCAGTTCCAGGAACAGAATCAGGGGTTCCTAGGGTTACGCTCAAATTTGCAAGTCCTCACACAGGCACTGATATTAGGTGGTCACTGTCAATGTGGGAGTTGGATGAGGCACCCAGTATCCCAGCTAGGTTCATGCCCATCAATGGCAAGCAGTAAGGTCCAGAGCGACCTCACGTTGCCACAAGAGCTGCTTGTCATCTCTGTGGGTTCCTCTCAGGGCGCTCTGGATGATGGCAGCAGCTCCTCTGCCCATCTGCCAGTGACCGTGTCATCTGACAAGTCTGCGGCAAATGGGGAGATGGTTCCACTGGCCAGAGGACATCCGCTAAGGTCATCAAGGCCAATAAGACACCAGAGTCAGCAGGCTGTCTCGAATGCCGCTGCCAGCGAGGGGGGCACCAAGATGTAGTTTAAGGCACCATGAGCACAAGAGGGACTGGTCATGGGTGAGTTTCTGTCATGTAGTTTTTTGTTTCTGTTTATTGGTCTGGGAATGAAGACTTTAGGAGGATACTGTTAACTTGTTTGGGCTGTCAAAATTATTTTTCTTTTGTCATAATGGCCTCAGTATGCTTCACCTTTTTTATTTATTTTGTGCAGGGTATGCCAGTATCTAATGCGTTAGTTGGTGGCTCGAAACTTTATTGCACAGACACTGAGTGCACTTTGGGTTCAAAGGAAGGGGACATTTCAGACATCAGGGATGGAGGCAGCAGCCCTGGCATGAGGCGGTAGTACTTGTTTGGCAGCCTAGCTGAAGGACCATTGGATCAAGGTATCTCTGTTGTCCCTGACTCCCTGAGGACTACTTCCATACCCTCAGCGTTGTCCTCACCGGGCTCCTTTTCTGATACACTACCTGATTCATCCTCTGTGGCCTGTGGAGCTTCATCAAGATCCTCTTCCTCCAATGGGTCCCCCCTTGCCAGTGCCAGATTGTGGAGAGCGCAACATCCAACCACTATCAGTGACACCCGCTCTGGGGGGTATCGTAGTGCTCCCCCTGAATGGTCCAAGCATCAGAAGTGCACCTTGAGAAGACCTATGGTTCTCTCTATCACCACTCAGGTGGAGGCATGTCTCCTATTATAACGCTGCTCTGACTCTTTGCTTGAGTGGTGGAGAGGCGTCATAAGCCATCTTTTCAACAGATAGCCCTTTGTCACCTAGCAGCCATCCATCCAGTCGGGCTGGAGCACTGAAGAGTCTCGGCACCTGGGAGTGTCTCAGGATGGGAGCTGCCAGGGTATTTTGAACGGACTTGCAGCCTGTGCATCCTGTGGGCAAGTGAAACATTTGGTCATCAAAGAGACGCAATGTCTGTTTCAGTTTGGGGGCGGTGTGGGGTCTGGGGTATCGGATGTGTATACTGGTACATTTACTAATAAGTTGAGTACATTTTGACAAGGGAGGAGCATTGTCCACCATGTTGGACACTTAGTTTCCTGCTTTATGCCTACAAAAGATATGCAGTTTTATCGAGTTTCAGTCTCAATCTGATATTTTGTGGAATTGGTTGAGGGTTAAATATGGGCCAGGACAGGGGAATAATCAAATAATAATCCTTGCTTTCAAAGTCACGGCCGAATGATCTTTTAATTCCCACGTGAGGGGGCAGAACGGGCTCCAGTTTAACGATTTGCCTGGAAAATGGCACCTTGAAACGAGCAGCACTCCTTTCGGGCAAAGAAGGACATTCTGCCCATTTGACCTCACCTTTCCCGAATACTAGCCCTATCATCTTCCCACTGCAGCATCCAGCTGTTTTTAACATGAACCCAGGGAGCTGGTACCAATAAACTGTGATGGTAACCTGTTTACACAAGGTTTCCCCTAACAAAGGTGAGTGACAGAGGGAGGGGTAGAATTTGCTTTGGGTGGTGCCTGTGTCTTGTTTTCTGAGGGGGGGAGACAGGTGCAATGTTAACAAATTAGCACTGGGACAGCCTATGCCCAACAACTGAGTGTGTTTGGCCACTGTTAAGTTTGCTGAGGTGTCCTGCGAACCTGTCTAAAATTGTCAAAAGCAACGCAGGAAGAAAACTTTGATGCAGGAGTCCAAAATTATCAGGGATTTGGTTAGAGTAAATAAGGAGAAAATGTTTCCATTGTTCAGAGGATCAGTAACCAGAGGACACAGGTTGGCAAAAGAGCCAGAAGTGACATGAAGAAACATTCTCTTGATGCAGCGAATTGTTATGATCAGGAATGCACTGCTTTCCAGAGGTGGAAAATTGAATAGAAATTTTCAAAAGGGAATTGGATAGACACCTCTCCCATTAACTCCTGATGGTGATCTGACAGTGTTTTTGTTTTAATTCTTCAACCAGATGTGGCCTTCACTGGCTGGGCCAGCATTTATTGCCCACCCTCAATTGCCCTTGAGAAGGTGGTGGTGAGTTGCCTTCTTGAACCGCTGCAGTCCATGTGGTGTAGGAACGCCCACAGTGCTGTTAGGGAGGGAGTTCCAGGATTTTGGCCCAGCAAAAGTGAAGGAACGGCGATATATTTCCAAGTCAGGATGGTGAGTGGCTTGGAAGGGAACCTTTAGGTGGTGACGTTCCCATGTGTCTGCTGCCCTTGTCCTTCTAGGTGTTAGATGTCACAGGTTTGGAAGGTGCTGTCGAAGAAACCTTGGTCAGCTGCTGCAGTGCATCCTGTAGATGGTACACACTGCTGCCTCTCTGCACCGGTGGCAGAGAGAGTGAAAATTTAAGCTGGTGGATGGAGTTCCACTTAAGTGGGCTGGCTTAGTCCTGGATGGTATCGAGCTTCTTGAGTGTTGTTGGATCTGCACTCACCCAGGCAAGTGGAGAGTATTCCATCACACTCCTGACTTGTGCCTTAAGAGTAGGCACTGGGGAGTCAAGAAGGGAGTTACTTGCCACAGAATACCCAGTCTCTGAGCTGCTCTTGTAGCCACAGTGTTTATATGACTAGTCCAGTTCAGTTCCTGGTCAAAGGTAACCCCAGGATGTTGATTGGTTTGGAACTGGGATCAAGCGGTTGACTATAACTCCCAGCTTCACTTAATGCTGGGATAAATTCTGCTCTGGGTTCATTTTGTTGGTGTAAGCTGCCAGCATGCACCAGAATCTGAGAACCTCAGGCTCGATGGAAATTGGTCATCTAGATATGAGCTGCTGGCTACTGGTCATGGCTCTCCAGACACCTGTTTTGAGTGAAGAGATCAATGCCACACGAGCTGCTTCACCAACACTGACCCCCAGTTATCTCCCCAGGGGGAGGGTAGTAGCTGGTTGGGGGTGGCGGGGGGGGGGGGGTGATAATTGAAGATCTGTGGAGCAAAGGTGGAGGCTGAAAAATCCTTCCTCTTGAATAGTCATTATCGTTGGCAACAACCTTCCTCGATGGGCTCCTTTGACGAGTGCCACATGCTTAACTTGCATATTTATAATGGAACAGCTTTAAGTCTCCTCGTCTTGGAGGGCATGCTATATAAGTTGACTAGATTGATGCCTAAGATGAGGGTGCTATCCTGTTGAGAGACTGAGGTGTTCAGAAAAATGAGGGGCAATCTCGTTAAACATTTAACAATTCTGAGAGGGCTTGGCAGGGTAGATGACAAGAGACTATTCCCATTGGCTGGAGAGTATGGAATCAGGATATAAAGTCAGGAAAGGGGCCACCCATTCATGGACTGAGATGCCCATTCGGAAGGTTGTGAATCTTTGGAATTCTTTCTCACGGAGGGACGCTGAGCATATTCAAGGCTGAGGCTGGGATTTTCCGGCGCCGGCGTGGTGGGACCTGCCGTGGGAGATCCAGCGGCACAGCCAAAAGTCCATCGGCTTTCAGCCGGTCAGGTGATCCCACCCTGAGATTGATTGTTTTTAGGGCTGTTAGTGGGGGGGTGGGGGGGGGGGTCAGGGGATATGGCAATAGGGCTCGAAAGTGAAATTGAAGTAAGGGATCAGTGGTGATCTTATTAAACAGTGAAGCCAGCTCAAGGACCATTTCACCTACCCCTGCTCCTATTTCTTTTGTTTTTTATTTCTTCTGGGCACTCAAGCCTATTACAGGCATTTCCCTGCAATATCTGAAAACATAAAGCGATGTGCATGAATTGAGCAGTGGAACTAATAATAGCACAGATCAGATGCAGGCAGTCCCATTGACAAATCAATATGCTTTGCACTAATCCTTTGCCTGATGATAATAATAGCTGATAATAAATTCTACCATTTACTCTTTAAAAAAAAAAGAAGAGGTGTGTCCCCACAGAAAATAAAACAATTCTGGTCATTACCACTTGAAACCCAGGCTCAGAAAATGAGTTGTCGATCTGGGCATTGTAGTGCAAAGGGTTAAGGTCAATACGTAATTAAGACAGTTCACATCGTCTTGAGGAAGTGATGCAAGATCACATGACTATCATGATCAGATTCTCTCTCACACCCATGTGGCAGGCTTGAAGACTCATTCTAGATGTAGTTGCTCTTTGTTATGTTTTGGATAAAGTTGATGTTAAACCCTACCTCAGATAACTCCATCAATAGTCAATAACAACGCCTCGAACCATAAGAACATTGGAGGCACGAGTTAAGTTGATTTAACATCTGGCTTCACTTCCACACTGTCCATAACAAGAGTGGTGTCATTGGAGGATCACAATGGGATTTGACCCACAATTACAGCCTTTCACTCCTGCATCCCTTTTCTCAGCTGGGAGATCAGCAGTGAGAAAGGGAGTTGTAACCAATCAGGTATTTGCCTGAAATCCCATTGCCTGTCAATTTAATGAAGGCTCCAGCCAATTAAACCAAATTGGCTGGTACTTCACTCAAATAGAAGTCAAAGTCACTTCATAGCAAGATATTTGTGTATTCGTTTATTAATATCACGCAGCAGGATTTCAACTCTGAAGTAGTGAAATAAGGGGACAAATAAAAGACATTTTTTTTCTGATTTTTCTTTTACCTAATCTTGCTTTCATTCCTTTGATGCTCTCACCATGATGACTTACAAATGAACTGTAATGCTGAACGAGTAAGTCTTTGAAGTCCCACCAACAAGTCTCATTTGTCTTAGTCTGTCAGCGCCTAGCACCAGCAGCCGATGCAGTGGCTCATGAGGGTGACAGATTGAGCCATTATCATTCTGTGATACCCATGCATGCTGCTGCATGTGAGACAGGGAAGCCAGTCTTATTGATCTCTAGATCGCTGATGGTGGCTGTTTCTCCAGCGATCTGCCAACGCTGGCGACACTTTCTGCTCTGCGATGTCAGAGAGTGCAGGATAATGAGCTTTTCTGTCGACTTAAAGCAAAATGCTGGACAACCTCTCTGGAATGAACAGACAGTTGTGAAATTTGTATTTGAAGGGCTGCTCCTCACGCCCAATCAAAACTTCCGAAAAATGCTTAAAATCTTGCTGTGGAGAACTGACAGTTTTGAATTTGACAACAACTTGTACAAACGCAGTGAAAATCCCAAGGCATTTCACAGTAGCTTTATCAAACAAAAATTTGACACAGAGTTGCATAAGCAGAATGTGTGAACAAAAATTTGGTCAGAGAGGTAGGTTTTAAAAATTATCGTAGAGGTGGAGAGTGAGATAAAAAGGTAGAGTGGTTAAGGGAGGGAATTCAAGAGCTTAGAACCAAGATAGCTAAAGACACAACCTTAAATGGTGGAGCAATTAAATTCATGGCGGCTCAAGAGACCAGGATTGGAGCAGTGCAGAGATCAAGGATTGTAGGGTTGGAGAAGATTGATTCCTGTTGGTCTATCACTTCAAAGAATCAATTTTTAAAAATATATTTCTTGAAAGAAATGGTTAAGGGGTGATGATTGCACAGGTTAGTACTCCTTATAGTCCAAGAGATCCCATTCTCAGTTCCCCCTCAATGGGTCCATTAGCTGCTTAGTTTGACCCTTTTTCTTCTTGTTATCATTCATTGAAGGTGATGGTGCAAGCAAGGGTGGGTAACATAGTGGTTATGTTACTGGACTAATGATCCAAAGGTGTGTGCTAAAACCCCACCAAGGCAGCTGAGGAGTTTGAAGCAGTTAACTAAATAAAACCTGGAACTAAAAAGCCAGTCCCAGTAAATTGGTAACTGTGAAACTACTGGGATTGGTAAAAATAAAAAAAACAACCTGGTTCAAAACTGTCCTTTTCAGAGAAGTGAGTCTGCTGTCCTCTGGTGTATATGTGATTTCAAACCGACAGCAATGCGATTGGTTCTCAGCTGTACCATGAAATGGCCTAGCAACCCTCTGGGCTCGGCGAGAGAGGTCGGGGGCAGTCGGGAAGCTGATGGCCGCTGCCCGCGATTGGCACCGGACCCTGATTTCACATTGGCAATTAAGGCCAATTAAGGCCTGCCCAGTGTGAAATGCGAGTGGCAGCGCTGAGCGGTGCCAGTGTAAGGGGGGGTGGGTGTGGGGTTTGGGGGGGAGGAGGGCAAAAGGGCAAGAGTGAGCGCTTTATAATCTCCCTGAGGCACAGAGCTGTCCCAAGGAGATGAAGTGCTGCTAAAAAGAGAAAATAAAAATGTAATAAAACAGGGTGTTAAGGCAGTTAGACAGGGACGTGTTGTTAATTCGATTGAAAAACTTTTATTTTATTTTTATTTGCTTTTGGAAACCTCATCCCGCCCGTGGACGAGGTTTCCAGGCTGCTTGGCCTTTGCGCCTGCCTGCCAGCCATTAGGTTGAATGGGCGGTGAAAATTTTAGGTTAATTGATTATTTAATGGGCCTGCTGACTGAACTATCATGCAACTGCACATTAACGTCGGCAGGCTCGGCCTTCATTTCACGCTCGAGGCGGTCGGGCGTGCGCACACCCGCCGAGTGAACATTTCTGCCCACTCAGTTGCGTCAATAAACTCCACTTGCAATTGTTGCATGATGGCAGTTTCTCAGGGGCAGCTGGGACTTGACACTAAATGCTGACCGGGCCAGAGATGTTCACATTCTATGATTGAATAAAAATGAAATTTTTGCCATCCCTCATTGCCCTTAACTGAGTGGATTGCCAGGCCATTTCAGCCTCAAGTAAAGATGGCACAGTTCCTTTCCTAAGGACATTAATCAACCAGATGGATTATTATGGCAAATCTGGTGGTTACCAGGGATGCCTTGTGATGCAGTGGGTAGAGTATTTGGCTCTGAGCCAGAAGCTATGGTTCAAGTCCCACTCCAGGACTTGATGGCCCAGGGAGGGGCATTCATAGTATGGTCAAACAGGCTGATTATCAACCTGAAAATTGAAGAATCCTGCTTTGGACACCATGAAGTAAGCTTCATAATATAGAGTATGTCTTTATTAACAACTCATAACTATGTACATACTTACAGTAGAAGGTACAGGTATGGAGTTACCCCCATTTGCTGTGCCCATCTCCAGACTGACAATGACTCTGGGTCTTCTGCCTTCTTACACACTGCATGTAAGTACTGTACTCAGTCCCACATTAAGACTTTATGTGTCAAACCCTTCTCCTATACCTCCATCCAAGTCTTTATCCCAAGGATATAGAGTTACTTTCATTTACTCTCTGTTTTATACAATTACAAGTCGTTGCATTACCTAATTGTTACAACCTTGATGTTATTCTAACATTATTGCTATTACAGTATTAACATTAACAATGTTCTCACTTCCCCATCTCCCCCACTCCAAGTCCTTGAAGTTAGGGGCTCAGGCAGTCTGGAGGCCTCATAACCCTTCCACATCTTGTTTGCTGTTATGGTGGGAGAGTAGTATGCTCTGGTGTGGCTGGTTCTTGTTGTTGGCTTGGAGGTTGGACTGGTGTTTGGGTACACGTTTCATCCATTTCTGCCATTGCTTGAGGTTAAGACATCCCTGGTTTGTCTGGCTGGTTTGGCAGTGCATGATTGTTGTCACTCTTGACTGTTTCTTGTGGGGTGGACAACAATGGTATTTGTCTATTTGGTGGTGTCTTTCTCCTTCCTTCTCCATTTAGGCCATCTGGAAGCTCCGTGAAGCTGAGGAAGAGCATTCCTGTGGCAAGAAGGTGGTTGAGTAGCATGCTCACCTCTGCTTTTTGTTGTTGATGATGCATGACTGCTACCAGGTTCCAGCATCTCTTGTGGTTTTGGCATGCTGGCTGCAAGTTGCCATGTGTACACAGTGGTTGATGTGTCTATCGACTGTATTATCATCATAGTTGGAGGTAGGAGCTGCTCAGACTGTTAATCCTTCTCTGGTACCACTTCCAATGGAAGTGCAATGGTAATCTCATGTGTGGTATAAGGTCTGACCATTGAGGATCTTCCAGGACCTGGAATGATGGTGAGAAAATCTGCTCCACAAAAGGAAAAGTGATCACAGGTGAAGCCAGAGCCTGAACACTCTTTAGTGTTTGAGGACTTAGAGCCGTGCTGTTCTGGTCGACTACCACACGTGTGTGTCGATGATGAAGGGAGCGAATGTCTGTGGATGGGGTGCCAATCAAGTGGGCTGCTTTGTCCTGGGCAGTGTCAAGCTTCTTGAGTGTTGTGGGAGCTGCACTTATCCAGGCAATTGGGGAGTATTCCATCACACTTCTGGCTTGTGCCTTGTAGATGGTGGAGAGGCTTTGGGGAGTCAGGAGCTGAGTTACTCATTGTAGCATTCCTAGCCTCTGACCTGCTCTTGTAGCTACATTATTTATATGGCTAGTCCAGTTCAGCTTCTAGTCAATGGTAACCCCAGGATGTTGATGGTGATTCAGTGATGGTAATGCCATTGAACATATAGGGGCGATCCTTAGATTCTTTCTTGTTGGAGATGGTCATTGCCTGGCACTTGTGTGGCATGAATGTTATTTGCTACTTGTCAGCCCAAGCCTGGATATTGTCTAGGTCTTGTTGCATTTGGACATGGGCTGCTTCAGTATCTGAGGAGTCACGAATGGTGCTGAACATTGTGCAGTCATCAGCAAATATCCCCACTTCTGACCTTATGATGGAGGGAAGATCATAGATGAAGCTCATTGATAATGCCTATAGCAGGCAGTAAGAGCTGTACCTTGCTAAGCATAACCATGGACCAACACATAGAAGTCCATGGTCGCCAATAGTCTCTTTGGGCATGGTACCTGAAGGAGCATTGTTATCAAGGGTGCAAATTTCCTGGTTCCACAGAGGTGGGACGGAAGCCGGAATGGGAGCAAAAGTTGAAAATATCGCATGACATTGTCTCCCCGATGCATTCGCACTACCGCACAAATCTTGTCAGCAAGGGCAGGTTGCTAATTACTTTGCTGACGTCATTGGGATCGTCCTGATGTCAGACATAGTCCAGCTGAGGCTGAAGCTCGGCATGTACCTGGAAGCAGCCTGAAGCCATCCGTGTTTCCTCTCAACCGTGGAGCCACTGGGGTGAGAACACTGCAGCCGTGGTCATTTCAAAATTTTCAGAAGATTGAGATGAAATGCCTCCATTTTGAGGCCTCCTTCTTTTCCCCCCTACCTGACGGAGCAGTGTCTATCTCCCCCAGTGTGGTTGCTGGCCATCCAGAGCTTCAGGCCCTCTGGTTGGGCCTACCACCTCAGGAACCATCCCACCAAGCTTAATTGGACAGCAGACATGGATAAGAGTGGGACGCCGTGTGACTAACCAGTGGGGTCCGGGCCTAGTTTTGATCCCAGCGGTAGAAAGATTTCAAAGCTGGAAAGATTCTGCTCATGGTCACCATGATACTAGCCTTTTACTTCCAGGTCTGTCCGTTAACAGAGCTTAAAATCGCCTGTGCCGTGATGAGATTTTAACTCTTTGTCTCTACTAAATGCATTTCTTTGCAATTTTCCCTTTTGTCTTTTTTTATTAACTGTGATTGAAAGCGACTGGTCTCACTTTAACTACCCATGTGATCTATTGCTGGAAACAAATCAAAAAGCCCAGAAAGGGCAGTTAACATAAGAGAACAACGACAAGAGCTTGGTTCGACTCTTGGGGAAATAACTTAAACATTCATTTTTAGCTATTAACAGCTTTTCTGCTAATCTTTGGACTAAGTTACAGCAGAATGCTACCAGTAAAGCACAGCTTTAAGGTGATTGGCAAAAGATCCAAAGGCTACATCAGGAAGCGTTATTTTTACTCAATGGGATCAAGTTCCATGTTAACTTTCAAAAGGAATTAGGTAAATATTTAAAGAAAGATAAATATACAGGGCTATGGGGAAAGAGCAGAGGACTGGGGCTAACCGGATAGCCCTGTCAAACAGCTATGATGAGTCAAATGGCCTCCTTCTGTGCGTTATGAGGCCACAAAGATCTGGAGAAATCTTCTATGGACATTCAGAGCCAATGGTAAATTGAAATGTGCAAGTTCTGAGAATTGAGCAGGAAACAAGCAGCACTTGGTACAATTGAATTTCAGTTGGCTGCATCTTACTGTTTAAAAACAACTCCTTTGATATAATGCTATACGATGCTATCTTTATGAATCAGTTTCAGGCTAATTATAGTTTTTACAACTTGCAATATTAAAAAAAAGTAAAAAGCTGAGCTGGTAACATTTTAATTGTTAGTCTGATTTGTGTTTTTTGTATTTAAGTCAATGGTTTACTGTACAATTAAATGACTTTTCAAGACAGAATGAAGCCAGTCTTTCCTGCTCTTTTAAAAGCTTCTGTGAATTTTGCTTCCACTATTGTTTTTAGCAGGACATTTAATATTTTAGCGCCCTCCAATGTCTCCCTATATTCTTTGGCTTATGATGTTAAAATTGTACCTTTTCATCAACTCACCAGCAAATGGAAATAACTCCTCTCCATCTGCATTGGACTACATAAAATATACAGCATAGGAACAGGCCATTCAGCCCAACTAGCCCATGCTTCTATTTAAAATTTACCCAGTCCTCCTTCCATTCTATCTGCCTTATCTCAGCCTTTTAGCAACACGTTCTATTTCCTTTTCTCTTTTGTATTCCTTGCCTTTCAAAGCATCAAAGCTTTTTGCCTCAACTACTCCAACTTCACCTTAGCTTTTCATAATTTTCCAGCGATGAAGCTGCTCCTGCTGCTTGGTTTAGGTGAACACAATACTGGTTGTGCCGCTGAGCTGACCTGTTGGTGCCACGAGATTAAGTTCCGCTCGGGTAAATAGTGACGTTGAATTCGACAGGCGGGATTTTCGGGTCACGGTGGGCGGAGCAGCTGGGAAATGGTCCGCCGCCCGTGATTGTCTCCCCACCACCCCCCCCAACCCCCGATCGGCCAATTAACGGCCAGCTCCGAGAATCTCAGCGCTGCCAGGGTGGGGGGGTGGTGAGGAGGAGGGCGAGTGCAGAAGTCTGAGCATGTGCACGAGCGAGTGGGCGTTGAAATCCCCCTGGAGGCAAGGAGCTGCCTCAGGGAGCTGAAGAATATTAACATCACAGGACTCACCGACATGAACATAAACGTTATAAAAGTTATGTCAATTTTTAAAAAAAATTAATGCTGGAAACCTTATCCTGCCAATGGATGAGATTTCCTAAAAATCCAAAGGCCGTCTGAAGGATTCGCCAACTGTAAGGTTAGACTAGCAACACCAAAATGAAGTTAATTGATTAACGGCCTTAATAGGCCTCCTAATTGTCGGCAGGCGCGCTGCCAACTCTCGGGCGCGCCCACCAACCAAATTACCTCGCGAATGCACGATGACGTTGGGATGCTGCTCGCCCGATGTCACCACGCGTTATTTTACGCCCGATCGGGTCGGGCACCGCGCCCCTCCGCAGGGTGTAAAATCCTGCCCAACGCGTCTCATCGCTGAGATAAAAGCAAAATACTGCGAATGCTGGAAATCTAGAACAAAAACCAAAAATACCTGGAAAAACTCAGCATGTCTGACAGCATCTGCGGAGAGGGATACACTTGACTTGTGGGCTGGCATCAGAAAAAAATGACCATAAAAACTGTTGGAATGTTGTAAACCTGCACGCCCCCCCCACCACCACAACCTGGTGAATAGCCTAGAGTCACCCCCACTTGGTCTAACCTACACATTACAGTCAAACACTTTGTGCTAAATACTCAATTATCTCAGGGAAATTAGAGATGAGCAATTAATACTCCCTCAACTCAGTGGTAGTGTGCTTATTTTCTTATTCGTTCACAGGAAGTGAGCATCGCTGGCTAGGCCAGCATTTATTGCCCACCCCTAATTGCCCTTGAGAGGGTGGTAATGAACTGCTTTCTTGAACCACTGTGGTCCATGTGGTGTAGGAACACCCACAAGTGCTGTTTGTAAGGGAGTTCCAGGATTTTGATCCAGCAACAGTGAAGGAACGGTGATATAATTCCAAGTCAGGATGGTGTGTGTCTTGGAGGGGAACTTGTTTGCCGCTGATTCAGAAGTTTTAAGATTCAAGTCTCAATCAGGAGGCTTGAGCATGTAATCCAGGCTGACATGCCAGTGAATTACTGAGGGTGTGCTGTACTGTCAGAGGTGCAGTCCTTTGGAGAAACATCAAACCTCATCCATTGTAAAAGATCCCATGGCCCTAGTCAAAGAAAAGCAAGGCAAGCTCTCCTTGTGACCTCAGCAGGTAATTTATTGGGAGGTAGGAGACAAAGAGCAGGAATAATGTGGGAAATGTGCTCTGATTGGTGAAATGGGAGAAGTGACGTTACCCAGGGACCTCTACTGGAGCCAAAACCTTTCAGCAGGGCAACTCAAAAACCGTGGAGTGCTCTGGGAGGTCAAGAAAGGCGCTATGTAAGTGCAACTTTGTTCTTTCACGCCTTGTCAATGTTGATTACATCCCCAAATCAAATTAGAAACAACTACCACGATTTTAATGTTGGGTTTAGTGTCACAATTTGATCTGAGAGCAAATGAGATCAGTCAGTCGAGCAAGGTAGCCATTTCTTAAAACCTGTTTGCAGTCAAAACATCAACATATCTCATCAGTACGTCCTCACAGTTATTTTCTTGGTTTGTTTATTTAAATACTAATTGTTAGTTAGGCACATGTAAGATCTGATTAGACTTTAACCTTACACAATTCATTAAGCAATTTAATTTCATTAAGCTCCATTTTGTTTTCAGTAACTTTTTTTTTATAACAATACATGATGCCCTGTTTTGATGCAAGTTCAATCAGCATTAACATAATTAGACTTCTTGCATCAGGCAGTAGTTCCTTTAAATTATAATTAGCTTCAGCCCAGTACATTAATTAAGGAAAATCAGATTGTGGACGTCATATTTGGGTTTGCTCTGTTCTTGCAGAAGGTGATCACCCACCCAGAATAAATTAATTCAATATTTATCTCTGATAAATAATCTGACAGGACAACAATTGCAAGTGTTTCTGCTGCTTCCTTCAGGCAAAAAAAAAGGCTGAGTTGAAGAAAGAGGAGGCATTGAGCAGCTGGCAGCTGGGACTAGGGCACGCGGAGGGGAGTGGGCAGGAGGGAGAGACCACCAGAGAGCAACATGGCCTGAGAGCTATTGCAAAGAGTGGATTACACATTGGACAATAGTTACCTAAAAGCAGGATCACAGGTGGAGCATTTCCTTTTATTTTCCATTGAATTCATTAAGCAGTCAAGGTGTGAACATGATATTAATGGCACTGGCAAGGTTGGTGGAAATTGCCCATCCATTATTACCTTCGCTTCAGAGGACAGCTAAGAGTCAACCACTATGATGTGTGACTGGAGTCACCTATTGGCCAGACTGGGTAAGAAGGACAGGTTTCTTCCCCTAAATGACATTAGGGTAGGCTTGACTTGCTGAGGGTGCTTACTAAGGGTCTTTCTATGCAAACTATATCATAAGTGATTGCCCAAATTGAAATGTCCCTTGGGAAAGCCAGTCGATTAGTTAGCCTCATTGTTGACATTTCCTTTAGGCAACCTAGGTCATCAGCGAGGTTGTGCTAGTGAAACCCTCATCCCTGCCTTTATTACTTCCAGATTCAACCAGTTCAATATTCTCCTGGCAACCTCCCACCTTTTAACTCCATAAAATTGCGCTTATCCAAAATTCTGCTGCATGTATCTTAACTCACACCAAGTCCCTTAATCCCTTATGCTCATCACCCCATTTCTAATATCTCTTTAGATGCACTTGGTGTCATTTTTTTTGTCTGATGTTTTCTAGTGAAGTAATGTGGGACGTTTTTTACCACATGTCACGATGAGGTGACTTGTGCGTGAGTGATATCAACCTGTAATTTCACCAGCTGACCAAACATACACTAAACTGTTTAAAAAGGGCTTTTTAAAGATAAGAAAAGGCACTGAATAAAGATGGCTGCCACAAGTCACATGATGTCTGGTATTGCCAGCGACCAGCTTCTGGAAGGTTCCAATGAGGAATTACAATTCAAACTCTACATTTTGAACTGAGACAGCAAACTGCTTTAAAATGCAAGGATACATTTCTATAATCTACACACCTATCAAAACTTGTAACTGTCTAAGGAAGAGATGAAAATTTAAAGCGCTGGATATTGAAGCAATGGCTGCCACAGACAGACCCACACTAAACCCCTTAGAAATACACAATGGATGAAGTATAACAGGCCAGGCTGCAGCCACTGCAGAGAGAGATTGCAAGTGACCTAAAGTGTAAAGAAAGCCTTTAGCAGAGGAAACAGGCTAAGAAGCTGCACTGTCTCCCTCTCACTCTTTTGAAGAAGTGTGTTTCACCTGGTTCGAGAAGTCAATGTTACCAGAAACCTACCAGTGAACTGAGATCTCATAATAATTGCAACATCTTCAATTCACTGCCAGGAAAACTGAATTGAACATTTTAAAACTGAGAATAAAGTGTGACTTTAGCTTGCAGCCAATGATGGCTATGCACTTTGCATCACTGTACCTTCCACAATGCAACCCCATTGAGTCGAACACCACATATCTGCAAAAACACATCACATACAATGACTTCAGGGGAATATGAGTGAACCACATTCCCTGCCCCCCATTGGCAAGCCATAATCACCTGGGGTACTCAACTGGGTGGAGACGACCCATTAAACCAAATTACTTGGACAATGAGACCCTGGTTGAGAGTGAGATTCCAAGACATTATTTAATTAAGCTACATTCAAAATACACTACATGTTTTTATTACTGGTCAGTTGGAGGAAGACAGTCAAGTTGACAAGCCAAACCCTTTGTGAATTAAGCACCTGCTTTCTCTGCAGTACAGGACAAGCAACTGAGATCCTGAAGGAGCAAGAACTGAGTGGGTCTCTCTCTCTCTCTCTCTCTTTCCACCCAACGTGTAAGCTATTGTGCCCTGTTTTCTGATTGTAAACATCCAAGTGCCAGAGACAGAGGTTGTTTCAAATAATTCAACCCAGCATTACTGTCTCTGGAAGAACAAACAAATTACCCATATAAATAATTAAATTGCTGTGATGCAGAAGCATCAGGACCACTAAATTCAGCCTAAAGCCAGCCAGGTCACCAACCTCCATGATCTGTATAACTCTTTTGTATTTACTGGGCTGCAACTTTCTTAATGTATCCTTCATCATTCTGTAATCTATTTATGTGTGTGTTTGAACTTTGAGCATGTGTGTGTGTGTCTGTGTATGCGAATAGGCAAAAGTCGGATCATATTTTATTATTTTACTTAGACTGGATTAAGTGCAATAAAAATGATCTTATTTTCTTCGTTCAAATTCAAGAAAGCATGTCTGATTGTGTAGTTAATGATTGTAGTGCATCAACAGTTAAACATTCATTGAATTGGAAAATATCCTTTTCAAAAAAGTGTTTTGAAGTCAAATGCCAAGTGAGAAAAGAGAGCGGAGCCATCCTGCCACACTACGCACCCCCCCACTACCCCACCCCCCCCACCCCCCCACAACCCCCACCCCCACCCCTCTGTCTGATCATAGCAGCAAGTCTATACATCTTTAAGGAGTAGTGCATTTTGGCTGCAGCAGGTACTGGAATTCATCACACAAGTGACTTGGACATGGGGAAAGATGCAGGAATGGCACAACAAGGCAAAGAATGGGCTGAAAGGTTCCCCAACATAGCATTGGAGGTCTTAGTGCAGGAGTTGGACAGGAAGAAAGAGATCTCCTATCCACAGGAGGCCAGGAGGGCTTCCAGACAAACTTTGTGAAGGCAATGGGAGCAGTTAACCATGCCAGTTAATGCTAACAGTGCAGCCCTAAGGACATGGATGAAGCACCATAAGAAATTCAACGACCTGACACGAGTGGTCAAGGTGAATGCAGGCATCTTCAAATTCCACCAGCTCCGTCATTAGCCTCACATGCTGCTTAAGGACCACAGCCCTGTCATTCACCTACCACCAACCTCCATCAATCAAACTTTGAAATTTGAGTATGTGTGTGTGTGTGTGTGTGTCTGTGTGTGTGTGTGTGTAGACAAAAGTTGGATCATACCTTACGTTTATAGTTTCATCTCATGCTCACATACTTAGCATTGCTGCAAGTCTTACACTCACATTTTACACCTTGTGAGATATTCAACCCTGACAGCCAACTTACCCAAATCCATTGCACCACAGTCACTGATCACTGCTCTCTCTCTTTCAGAATTACATGGCACACAACCGAAGGAAGCAGCAGCTAAATGTGAGGGATAGACACAGTTCAATGCCTTCACCCTGATGGAGAAGCTGGTGCATGCCGTCATTGGAGTGGTCATGATGATGCCACAGCCAGTGGCAGAGTGCCAGTTGAAGAAGGTCATACATTTTACGGAATGCACCTTCTCTTATCCCGCTTCCCCTTCATCCCGCAATCTCTGCTGATTCCCAAGCTACAGATGCTGTCAGCATGCATCTTTTGCTTTCACCTTTCCCAATTGCAACTCTATCCTTGCGTATCTGAAAGGAGAAAGGCAACAGGCCAGGGAGTGGTGCAGAAATGTGAAGGGCAAGAGGAGGAAGACCCTAATAATGATGAGACGCTGACACTCAACCTTACACTTGCAGCCACAAGCTCAGCTATTGACACTGTGTGTACTCTAGAGGCAGGATCTTCTAGCAGTAAGTCACATGGCCAAAGTGGCTTGCAACCAGGGCAGAAGGAAAGGTGGTGCAAGTGTAATCTCCCCGAAAGGCCAGATTGATGAGACAGTATACAGATAAAGCTGATGAGCATGCACGTTGAAAGGCTTGGTACATTGGCAGGTCTGCCAGAAAGCCTGCTGTCATTGCCACGGAGCATGGAGGAGTCATCAACTTGGTACAGGGCTTTGCTCGGTGCTTAGAGTCCATCCTTTCCAGTATGGTGACCAAAAGCAGGAGGTCACTGTCAAACCCAACCATGATTCAGTATCTGAAGGTCAACGTCTCAGCGTTCGCTGTAGCACAGGCAGAAGCCTGGCACCATCTGAGTACTGCGGTGGAAGCTCAAATTGAAGTTATACAATCTCAACCTGTTGCCATGCAAGCTCAGCTTGGTACCATGCAGGCTTAGACTGCTGCCAACATGGCTGCAAATACCCTGAACAAATGATCATGTAGGGTCTCACAGCAAGCCAATATTTTTTCCTCCTACCTTTAATCTTCATTTAGACTGGGCAAATCAAGTTGGCAAAATTAGTTTGAAAGACAAGATTTACAGGATGCATTTGAGACTGTTTCCTAGAACAACGTGCCATAGATCCAAACAAGGAACAGGCTATTTTAGATCTTGTTTTTTTGTAATGAAGTAGGGTTAGTTAGTGATCTCATAGTAAGGGGTCCTCTGAAAAATAGTGATCATGAAATAGTGAAATAGCGACGTACATAGTCTGAAAATAGAGTATTGAACTTAAATAAAAGTAAATAAATAAATAGATATAAATGATATAAATAGATTGGAAAATTAGATTCAAAGGTGGGATGGTAAATGGGCAATGGCGAACATGTGAAGAAATGTTTCATAATTCTCAATGAATCTACATTTCATTGAGAATTATGAACTCCATGGGAAAAGAGATTCATTCATGGCTAAGAAGATATAAGCATCATATTAACTTCAAAGAGGAATCTAACTGTGTACCAACATGGCCGACTCTTAACTGTCCTTTGAAGTGTGCTAACAAACCCCTTAGTTATATCAGAATTGCTACAACTGGGTAACTGGGAACGGCCTGTCACTCATCCTGACAATGAATAATAATGATAATATAAAAAGCATCTCTGGTTTTCCTGGTAGATTTTTGACACATTGACTATGAATCTGCCAGCATCCTTACCATAGTTCCTGTCTCTCTAGATACAGCCAATTGTCCCTTGAGCCCATCTAGGCTATCTGCATCATTGATCATCCTTGGAAACAATGCACAATGCTAGAACACTTGTTAATCCTAACTTCTCATTCTTAACTTGGACACGCAATTATGAATTCGGGTCTGTCCCAAATACCTCCTCATGTACCGTAGCATCAGTCACTTACTCAAGCAGTCTCAGAAACTGGCTCTTATGGGAGTTTAACCCCTCAGTATCCTGGCCATTATTTATTCCACAATTGTGATGATTAAAAAAAAAGACAAACGATGACGGTCAGTTATCTCAAGTGATGAATGTGGGATCTTGCTGTGCAATGATAGCTTACCAAATTATCCTGCCTGACAACAGTAAATGGACTTCAAAGGTTAAGTGTTCCATTTCAGGATGTCCTGAGTGCTTGACTAGCACAATATAACTGTGAGCTTGCTCTTTATTTCCACCTTGCCTGTTCATTTTAGACAATCCAAGTTCTGAAACTGCAAACTGACAAAAGAGAAGCATGGAGATATCATATAGCCCATTCATTCTTCTTTAGTTTGCGTCAAAGTATTTATGGACAGGGTCAAAATTTGACCACATGTCAGAGACTTATTCACATCCCTGCTCCCAAGTGAATACTTCTCAATTTTATTGCATATCATTAAATCAAGTCATATATGCTTTCCCAGTGGTGTGCATACAAAATACATTATTGTCCTTTTGGTTGCTTATGTTAACTGTATTGACATTTTTCATTTTAAACTTCTCATCCTCATGTTCAAATCCCTCCATGGCTACACCTCTGCATTTGGCTGTAACCTCCTCCAAACCTACCACCCTCTGAGGACTCAGTATTCCTCCAATTCTGTTCTCTTGTGAACCCCCGAATGTAGTTGCTCCTCGGATGAAGGCCATGCCTTCAGCCGCCTGGACACTAAGCTATGGAATTCCCTCCCTAAACCGCTCTGCCTCTCCATCCCTCTCCCCTCCTTTAGCTTTTTAAACCTTACCACTTTGATCAAGCATTTGATCAATTGTCCTAGTTTCACCTTATGTGGCTTGGTGTCAAGTTTTGTCTGATAATACTCTTGCAAAGTGCATTTTGACGTTGTCCTACTTTAAGGGAGCTATAAAAATGCCAGTTATTGTTATTAAGAGAACAGGTCAGACAAACTTAAGTTTCTTAAATTTGCTGATGTTGCATGATATTCTAATATTCTGCTATTTACCCTCTCCCCACCCTTTCCCCTTATTCATTAAACTGAACCTCCTCAAGATTCGCTGCCTCAAGTCTTGTCTTTCTAACTTCTCTCCCCTCATGTCCTCCCAGCGGTCATCTTGCCCACCTCCTTTGACACTACACCCATTGAACTGCTGACCACCTGCCTTTCCTTCTTTGCTTTTGGTCAACGCCTTCCTACTAATACCCTCTCCTTTGGCTTGGTGTTCATTTTTTTGTTATGTCCCTCTGAAGCACCTTAGAGAACAGAGTTTTCTACTTAAAAAGATGTTGTATAAATTCAAGTTGTTGTTGGTGACAGCGCCCTGTGACATAGCCATGGAAGTGATGACCAGGGATTGATCACTGCCATGGTTCAGTTGATAGCACCTTTGCCTCTGATCTGAAGATTCAGGCCCCACTCCAGGACTTGAGCACAAAAATCCAGGCTAACACTCCAGTGCAATACCGAGGGAGTGTTGCACTGTTGGAGGTGCCATCCTTCAGATACAGCCCTGTCTGCCCTCTCAGGTGGATGTAAAAAATCCCATGGCACTATTTTGAAGAAGGGCAAGGACTTATCCCGAGTGTCCTGACTAATATTCATACCGTCAATCAACATCACAAAAAACAGATAGTATGGTTATTATCACTTGGCTGTTTGTGGGAGTTTACTACGTGAGGGGAGGCGGTGGTGTCGTGGTATTGTCACTGGACTCGTATTCTAGAGACCCAGGGTAATGCTCTGGGGACATGGGGTCGAATCCCACCAAAGCAGATGGTGAAATTTGAATTCAATAAATGTCTAATGGTAACCCTGAAACCATTGTCGATTGTTGTAAAAATCCATCTGGTTCGCTAATGTCCTTTAGGGAAGGAAATCTGCCATCCTTACCTGGTCTGGCCTACATGTGACTCCAGACCCACAGCAATGTGGTTGACTCTTCACTGTCCTCTGAGCATGGGCAGATAGAGATGGGCAATAAATCCTGGCCTAGCCAGCAGCACCTACATCCCATGAGCAAATATAAAACAAAATATCTGCTGCCTCAGTTCCCACATCACAATGATGTATACACTTCATCAATACTTCAATGATTGTTTTGAGATGTCTGGTGGTCATGAACAGCGCTAAATAAATGCAAGCCTGTCTGCCCCCTTCTTTTTTTATTTCATTTACATAGCACCTTTCACAACCACTTGAAGACCCAGGATCATGAAGGGTAAACATTGATTAGGGCAGTAGGGAGAATTCCTCAGCTCTTTGAAATAGTGCAGCCGGGTGTTTTTTTAATATCCACATGAGTGGGCAGGCAGGGCTTTGGATCAATGGTTTCACCTCAATCTCAGCCGGGCCTTTCTGAGGATTCTCCGCTTCTTCCTTCAACAGAGGCCCTATCATTTTCCTGTCAACTCCACCTGCCTCTGCTTCGATTAACTTGTTCTCTCATTGAGCAATTTCTCTTTTTTTCATCTTACTTCCTCCAAATAAAAAAAAGTTTTTCTATGGAGACTCGCATGGATCCATGCCTGACTTTTTGTGGGGTTTGTGGAAAACTTCTTGTTCCAGCCCTACTCTGATCCCGTTCCTCAACTCTTCTTCTAGTATGTTGATGGCTGCATCGGTTTCTTTCACTGCTCTCGCCCTGAATTAGAAAACTTCATTTTCTATTTTCAACCTTCTCCCATCTTCACATGGTCCATCTCTGACTCTTTCCTTCCCTTCCTCAATTTCTCTTTATTTCTGGAGATAAGTTGTCTACTAATATTCATTATAAACTCAATGATATCCAGAGCTACCTCAACAACATTTCCACACACTCTGCACACAGTAAGGACTCCATTCCATTCTCCCAGCTTCTCCATCTTATTTGCATCTGTTCTGGTGATGCAATCGTCCATACTAGCGCTTCTGATATGGCTTCCTTTCTCCTCAACCGAGGATTCCCCTCACTATGTTTGACAGGGCCCTCGACCGTATTTGACCCATTCCCTGTGCTTCTGATCTCACCCCCCCCCCAAACCACGATAAGGTTCCCCATGAACTGAGTTCCTGCCCCACCAGCCTGTATATTCAACGAATCATCCTCCAACATTTCCACCATCTCCAGAATGCTGCCACACACTTTCAGCATTTCAAAGAGACCCATCTCTCTGCAACAGCCCAGTTATTGAGATGAGTCCAGAAGAGGTATGAACAGGCCCTCATTAACACCCAATACCAAATCCCCTTCCTGCTGCACCTTTCCATGCACAGGAGCATCTGCCCTTTTACCTCCTCTCCCGCTCACTGTCCAAAGCCCCAAACATGCCTTCCAAGTGATTTATACGGGCAATTTACTATGCTGGATTTAATGCACACTATTCAATCTCATCCTTTTTTTTTTAAATCTATTCATGGGATGTGGTGTCACTGGCTAGGCCAGCATTTATTGCTTATCCCTAATTGCCCTTGCTCAGAGGACATTTAATAGGCAACCACGTTGCTGTGGGTCTGGAGTCACATGTAGGCCAGACCACGTAAAGACTGCAGGTTTCCTTCCCTGAAGGACATTAGCGAACCAGCTGGGTTTTTACAACAATTGGCAATGGTTTCATGGTCATCATTGCACTTATGAGTCCAGATATTTATTGAATTCAAATTCCACCATCTGCCTTGGTGGGATTCAAACCCAGGTCCCCAGAGGTTTACCCTAGGTCTCTGGATTACTAGTCCAGTGACAATACCACTATACTATTGCCTCCCCCTAAAGACCAAATGCAGGTTGGGTAACTGCTTTACAAACCACCTCAATTCAGTCTGCAAGACTGACTGCAAGCTTCCAGTGGCCTGTCATTTTAATTCTTCACTTTGCTCCCATATTTACACCAGTCTCCTTGGCCTACTGCACTGCTGCAGTGAAATTCAATGTGAGCTCAAAGGACAGACCCTCAACTTTTGATCAGGAAGTTTACGATCTTCTGGACTCAACATTGAGTTCATAATTTCAGATGGTCACTTCTGCTCCCCAACATTTTGTTTCCTTTTCGAGATGTCAGCCTCAGTCTTGTTTCTGTTCATTATCCTGCCATTCACACCTCTTCTGGACCCATTTTTTGTTTCCTTACTTGTCCTATTACCACTATCTTTGGATTTTCCTGCCTACTTGTTTGCATTTTAATGTTTCCCATCTTCTGCCCTGTCATCTTTTGCTCTTTCCCCACCCATACCCATTTCTAACTTTTCCCAGTTCTGATGAAAGGTCACAACCTGAAAAGTTAACTCAGAATCACAGAATTATTACAGTGTAATAATTCCGGATTATTATGGAATGATAGCTAGAGCTACCTCGGAGAAGGACGCCATTCAGCCCATCGTGCCTGCACCGGCTCTCCGAATGAGCATTATGACTCACTGCCAACCTCCTGCCTTTTCCCCATAACCCTGCACACTGTTTCTGTTTAAATAATCATCTAATGTCCTCTTGAATGCCTCGAATAAACCTGCTCCACCGCACTTCCAGGCAGTGCTTTCCAGACCTGAACCACTTGCTGTGTGAAAAAGGTTTTTCTCACATTGTATTTGCATTTTTGCAAATCACTTTATATCTGTGCCTGCTTGTTCTCGATCCTATTATGAACAGGAACAGTTTCTCCCTATTTACTCTGTCCAGTCCCATGATTTTGAACACCTCTATCAAATCTGCTCAGCGTTCTCCTCTCCACGGAGAACAGTCCCAACTTCTCCAATCTATCTTCATAAACTGAAGTTTCTCATCTCTGGAACCATGTTTGTAAACCTCTTCTGCACTCCCTCCAATACACTCACATCCTTCTAAAATGTGGCACCCAGAACTGTACACAATACTCCAGCTGAGGCCACTATTTCTATTTATTCACAGGATGTGGGCATCACTGGCTAGGCCAGCGTTTATTGCCCATCCCTAATTGCCCTTGTTCAGAGGGCATTTAATAGGCAACTACATTGCTGTGGGTCTGGAGTCACATGTAGGTCAGACCAGGTAAGGACAGCAGATTTCCTTCCCTAAAGGACATTAGTGAACCAGATGGACTTTTAAAAAAATGATTTCACGGTCATCATCAGACTTTTAACTGCAGATTTCTATTGAATTCAAATTTCACCATCTGCTGTCATGGAATTTGAACCCAGGTCCCCAGGGCATTATCCTGGGTCTCTGGAATACTAGTTCAGTAACAATACCACTATGCCACTGCCTCCACTCCATCAACTTGTCTATGTCCTTTTGAAGTTCTACATTATCCTCCTCACAGTTTACAATGTTTCCAAGTTTTGTACCATCCACAAACTTTGAAATTGTCCCCTGCACACCAAGATCTAGATCATTAAAACATAAAAACATATCAGGAAAAGCAAAGATCCCAACACCGATCCCTGGGGGAACTCCACTACAAACCTTCCCCCACCTGAAAAATATTCATTAGCCATTACTCACTGTTTCCTATTATTCATCTAATTTTGTATCCACATTGCTACTGTCCCTTTTATTCCATGAGCTATAGCTTTTCTCAAGTCTGTTGTGTGGCACTGTATCGAATGCCTTTGAAAGTCCATATACACCACATTGACAGCACTACACTCATCAACTCTCTTTGTTAGCTCTACAAAAACCCCAGCAAGTTAATTAAACATGATTTTCCCTTAAGAAATCCATGTTGGCTCTTCCTAATCAACACACATTTTTCCACGTGACTATTAATTCTATCCCGAGCAATTGTTTCTAGAAGATTCCCCACCACCGAAGTTAAACTGACTGGTCTGTAATTGCTGGTTTTATCTTTACAACCTTTTTTGAACAAGGGCGTAATATTTGCTATTCTCCAGTCCTCTGGCACCTCCCCTGAGTTTAGGGAAGACCAAGAGATTATGGCCAGTGCCCCTGCAATTTCCACTCTCAATTCCATCAATATCCTTGGATGCATCTCATCCGGTCACGGTGCCTTGTCAACTTTAAGTACCGACAGTGTATCCAATGCCTCTCTTCCTTATCAATTTTGAACCCTGCTGGTGACAGAGGCCGGGATTTTCCAGCCCTGTCATGGTGGGACCCGTCTTGGGAGATTCGGCAGCCCGGCCACAAGTCCATTGGCTTTCAGCGGGAGCACATGATCCTGGCAGCAGGCGGGAAAATCCCGTTTAGCGTTTTCTCCCTGGTTACCGGGCCTGGGTAGCATCTGCTTCCTTGGTAAAGACAAAGGCAAACTATTCATTTAACACCTCAGCCATGCCCCCTCCCTCCATGTGTAAATCCCCTTTTTGGTCCCTAACCAACTCTACTCCTGCTTTTACCACCCTCTTACTACTCATGTGCCCAGATGCTGCCAGTTCCATTAAGTATTTCCAGCATTTTCTGTTTTTATTGTCCAGGTTTAATGTCTCGCATGAAAAACAACTTGGTTCAAATGGCCAGCTCAGCCCCTTGTATTATGGGATCAGCCGACTTCCTCTCCATTTACGTAAAGAAACAGATCATTCTGACCAACAGGTCAATGCCAGTGATAATGTTCCACACAAGAGCCTCGCTGGAAGGATGCACAATGCACTCATTTTTTGTACCACACCACCCTCCAATCCCCACCTACCCCACCACACCCTCTGAAATCAAGTCGCACCACAGGCTACTCTCATCTTAACACAGCTGAAGACTGGAATCTGTGAAGCCTCAAAGTACTTCGCAGAATCACACAGAGACACGGGGGAGCAGCTAAAGAAAGGCTTGCATTTATACATTCAGGTCTTCAGCATGTACCAAAGACCTTTAGGGCCAATGAAGTACTTTTGAAGTGTCGACACAACATGGCAGCCAATTTGCACACAGCAAGATCCCAGAAACAGCTAGGTGATAACAATCAGATATCCTGTACTAGTGATAACAACCAGATGTCCTGTCCTAGTGATGTAGGTTGAGGGATTAATATTGGGCAGGGAATCATGGAGAACTTTTTTTCAACATAATGGCATGGAATTTTTTATCCACCTGAGAGAGCATGAATAATTATTCATGTATTATCTGAAAGATGGCATCTCCAACAGTGCAGCACTTTCTCAGTACTGCACTGGGTGTTTTGGGGTTGACTTTGTGCTCAAGCCTCAGTATTGGGATTTAAATCTGCAAAGCCTTAAATTCAGAGGCAAGAGATCCACCCACGAAGCCATTGCTGACACCTAACACAGAAGTAACTGGAAAATGGGAGTGGAAAATGGGAATACATAATCTCTTTACATCATCCACTTTGAATAATGATTAAAAATCCAACTTATTATAGGGTTTCTGGAAAACAGCTATGCAATTTAGTTTACATCTGCACATGTGATGCCCTAGAGGTTTACTGAAAGGTTTTAATGATGGGAAGTGAAGTGTAAAATTGAAGGCTATGGTGATGAGTGACATTTGGAAATAGAGAAATGGACAGTCAGAGACACATCTACTTTGAGCCATTCAGACACATTCTAAATGAAAAATACACGGCTTGTACTTGGATGAGAAGCTTCCTTTATAATGTGCTGATGGGACAGGTGGTGTGCTAATGGACACAAGGTTAATGTATTCAATTCTGTTTAAAGATGATAATCAGCTTGCTTGAAGTTCAATTTTACTCATCTATTGATAATTACTTTAATGTCAACGGGTTAAATGGGGTTACTATTATTCATTTCCTAAACCTTTCTCTAAACCTCTCCACTTTGCTCTTTTCCTTTCAGACCCTCCTTAAAACCTGACATTTTCACACAGAATTGTTACAGTGTAGTAGGAGGATATTTGGTCCATCATGTCTGCACTGGCTCTCCGAGTGAGCAGCTCACCGAGTTCCATTCTCCCATTTTTCTCCCCGTAACACTGCACATTCCTTCTTTTCAGGTAACAACTCAACTCCATCTTGAATGCTTCAATTGAACCTACCCCTACCACAATCTCAGACACAACATTCCAAACCCTAACCACTTGCTGTGTGAAAAAGCTTTTCCTCATATCACTATTGCTGCTCTTACTAATTACTTGCAATCTGTGCCCTCTCATTCTTGATCCTTGCTCGATCCTTTCATTTTGATCAAACTTTTACTTTACCCATCCTAATACCTTTACAGTAATTTTTTTATCTGATAATACACTAGTGCAACAAGAAACCTCACGAAAGGTGCTATATAAATGCAAATTGGGATTGTTTCCCCTGGTGCAACTGGAATTCAAATTTCAAATCAACAGAGAGAAGAAGGTCTGTCTCTTATTGCGTTTGCTTCATTCCTGATCCTTTTCCATGTCATAATCTACATTAGCTTAATTTTTTAAGAGCAGAATGTGTGATGCTGTCTGCTGACAGGCTGTATTAGTATGCCAACCATTATATCACAACTGATCCAGCTCCTTGAATAGGTAGCTCAGGATTTGCTTTCAAATCTGCACTAGACATTCCAAAACCTTTTAACAGCTCAACAACATGTGTACACAATCTACATTTTATTTTAATTCATTGGACGCAGGCATCACTGATTAGGCCAATATTTCCTGCCCATCCATAATTGCCAAAATGTACAATTTCACATTTCCCCATGTTATAATCCCTAAATAGCCTTGCTCAGAGAGCATTCAAGAGTCGAGCACATTGCTGTGGGTCTGGAGTCACATGCAGGCCAGGATATTTCCTTTCCTGTAGGACATTATTGAACCAGGTAGGTGGGTTTTATTGGCAATTACTAATAGCTTCATGGTCATCATCAGACTTTTAAAATCCAGATTTTTATTGAATTCAAATTTCACCATCTACTGTGGTGGGATTCAAACCTGGAGCATTAACCCTGATCCTCTAGAATACTAGTCAGTGACAATACCATTATGCCACTGCCTCCCTAACCATTCCACACGTGATGAAGTGCTGGATGATTAAACCGAGGCCCTGCTTGCCCAGTCTGATGGAGGTAAAAGATTCTGTGTCTGTATTCAAAGAAAAATAGGGACATCAGAGGCAACAATTATCCCTCAACCAATGCCTAAAAGAATAGATTATCTGGTCAATTGTTCCATTGCTGTTTGAGGCAGCTTACTGTTCACAGATTAGCTGTTGTATTTCTTACATTGGGGAAAAAATGTATTTCACTGTCTTCAAAGCTGCTCATGACTTTTAAAAAAGACAGAAAGATGATAGGTTGGGTGAGTGGTCAAAAGTTTGGCAGTTGGAGTATAATGTAATAAAATGTGAAATTGTTCACTTTGGCAGGTGTTAGGAAATAGAGATAGTTCAAGTAAGTTATATTTGTATTTGTGTTAGAAATAAGGTTATCTTTAAGTTAAGTTTAATTTATATTTCTGTATTTGTGTGCTAAGAAAAAGGGGAAGTTGAGTTTTAGTTTCAATTTAAAAGTTGCCTGCTTTGTAATGCGATTTTATGACTCTTGAAGGGAAGTTAGAACAAGTACAAGGTTAAACAAAACTGTGCTGTTGCCTAGCAACAGGGGCCCAGAGAGAAGGTCCCACAGAGACAGAAAACTAAAATAAAAGCAGTTTCAGTTCTGTTGAAGCCAGGATTCCAGAGAGGCTAGACAGCAGAGGGACAGATAACAAGTCTCAAACTAAAGTTGAAGCCAGCCGCTAGGTGAAGCTGAACATAAGAGAAGAAACTGCAGGACCAGGTTCCAGAAACTAAAGAAGAAAGGCTCAAGGGTGACAGACTAGTCAAAGGACAACAATAAAAACCTGGAAAAGGCCCTGTTCTGTGGAAGTAAGGAGCTGAGAGGAAGGCTCCAAGGTTCAAGCTTAAAAGGCAAAGGCTGCAGGATGCAGATTTAAAGCAACATGGCTGTGTGAGAAGCTGGACAACCAACGGTCTGCAACTCTTTACTATTGGCATGTGAAGCGCTTGGTGTTCTGTTGCCACTGCTGAGTCTGTGAGAAAGAGTGTGTGGAAGAAAGCCTTGAATGCACATGGCAATCCAGGGGAGAGAAACATCAGAAGGAGAGTTCTAAACCATGGAGGTGGACCCTTGTGAAAGGCATCTGAGAGGAAGCGTAGCTTGGGAGAAGATTCCAGAGCAAGTTCTTCAGGGGCAGAGATTGGAAGCCCTCGTGTGAAAGGCAGAGTTCGGTGAGACCGGTTGGTTCACGGCGTGAGAAGTGTCTGGGGTGAGCTGAGGAGAGATCCACAGCATCTCTTTAGGGTGGCACCTGTCACTTGGTTTCAGAGTGTGATGTGTCTGACCACAGGGTGCCATAGGTTTACATGGACTGTGTACTTACTGTGACCATTGCAGTACACGATAGCTTTTGTAACTTGTGTTATCTTTACAAATCTGTATATACCTTTGAAGGTATAGTTGTGGATCAAGGAGTATTGTGATATAGTTCATCCTTTCTTGTTTAATGAATTTTTTTTGTTAAAAATTCTTCAGCTTAGGCAAATTGGTATTCTAGTGACTCAGGGAAATGCTCTGGGGACTTGGGTTCAAATCCCACCACGGCAGATGGTGAAATTTGAATTCAATAAAAATCTGGAATTAGAAGTCTGATGATGACCATGAAACCATTGCCGATTGTCATAAAAACCCATCTGGATCACTAATGTCCTTTAGGGAAGGAAACCTGCCATCCTTACCTGGTCTGGCCCACATGTGACTCCAGACCCACAGCAGTGTGGTTGACTCTTAATTGCCCTTGTTTCGAGGGCATTTAGGAATGGGCAATAAATGCTGGCCTAGCCAGCGACACCCAAATCCCATGAACAAATAAAAAAAAAGCTAACTCCTGTGACTCTGATCAGTAACCACTCTCCTTCTATTTAAACAAAAAATAAAAGTTAGAGTCTATCAAGCCAGGTTCCACCCTGGGATATGGCTTGTACAGTAGTAACATCAGTTGGGATCCTAACACTGGAAAAATAAAAGAAGCAGAGTATTACTTAAGCAGAGAACAGCTGCAGAATTCCGAGCTACAGAAGGATTTAGGTGTTCTAGTGCATGAGTCACAAAACATTAGTATGCAGGTCCAGCATGTAATTAAGAAGGCTAATCGAATGTTATCCTTTGTTAGGAGAGGGATTGTACATAAAAATAAGGATATTATGCTTCAGTTATACAGGGCATTGGTGAGACCACATCTCGAATATTGTGTGCGGTTTTGGTCTCCTTATTTAAGGAAGGGTGTGAATGCATTGGAGCCGGTTCAGGGGAGGTTTACTAGATTGATACCTGGAACGATCAGGTTGTCATTATGAGGAAAGGTTAGACAGATGGGGCTTGGTTCCACTGGAGTTTAGAAGAGTGAGGGATGACTTGATTGAAGTGTGTAAGATCCTGAACAGTATTGACAAAGTGGACATGGAAAGGATGTTTTCCTTTTGAGTGTGAGTCCAGAACTAAGGGGTGCAGTTTTAAAAATAGGGGTTGCCCTTTTGGAGGGTTGTGTGACTTTGAAACTTTGCCTCAGAAGGTGGTGGAGGCGGAGTCATTGAATATTTTTAAGGCGGAGGTAGATAGATTCTTGTTAGGCAAGGGAGTCAAAGTTATCAGGGGTAAATGGGAGTGTGGAATTCGAAACACAAACAGATCAGCCATGTTCTTAATGAATAGCAAAGCAGGTTCGAGGGGCTGAACGGCCAGCTTCTGCTCCTATTTCCTATGCTTGTATGCCCGTAAGGCAATAAAAGCTTAAAAATATTATCCCTTTTTGCCAATAACTCTGAACTTGAGTCTATGATGCACATCTTCACAGTTGATGAATGATAATGTAAGTCATGACTCAGTTAGTAGCACTCTTGCTTTAAATTTCAAATTGCACTTGAGTGTCAAAGTCAAGGATGATACCCCGGTGCAGTACTGAAGGAGTGCTTCACTGTCAGAGGCGCCAGCTTTCAGATAGGAAGTGAAATCAAGCCCTCCTCCGGCCCCTCAGATGGATGTAAAAGATCCTTTAGCACCATTTTGAAGAAGGGCAGGGAGTTATTCCCAGTGCCCTGATCAAAATTTACCCGCAGTCAATGTCACAGTAGTCTGATTGTATTCATATTGCTGTTTTTAGGAGTTTGTTGTGCACAAATTGGCTGCTGCCTTTCCTGTATTATTATTGTGACTACACTTCAGAAGTACTTCATAAGCTCTAAAGCATTTTGGGACTTAAGTGTCATCATGAAAGGTTCTATATAAATGCAAGTCTTTATCTTTTCTTTCAGAGCTGATAGAGTCCTGATAGATCTCCATCTAGTATAGGAACACATTTAGTGCCGTAAAATATCCCATAGAAATCATATTTGACAAATCTAATATAGTTTTTGAGGTTGTAATGAGCTGGATGAGTAATGGTGAAGTAGCGGTTGTAGCATATCTGGATTTTCAGGAGGCATTCAATAAGATGCCACCCAAGAGATTATTATGCAAGAATAGGACTAATAGGGTTGGGGGTAATGTTTGAGCAGGAATCGTGGATTGGTTAATGGTCAGCAAATGTAGAGTAAGAATAAGTGGGTCATTTACAGGATCACAGGGTGTAACTAATGGGGTGCAACAAAGATAAGTGCTTGGGCCTCAGCAAGGTGCCCTCTATATCAGTGAATTAGATGAAGGGATTGAGTGTCATGTGCTCAAATTTACCGATGATACGAAGCTAGGTTGGAAAAGTAAACTGTGAAGAGAATGCAAAGAGATTGCAAAGTAGCATATAGTGCTTAAATGGAAACATGAAATTGTAATGAGGGGACTTGTCAAATGTAATGTGGATGAGTGTGAAATTATAATGCGGGGAAATGTGAAATTTTCTTACATTATACTCCATTTGCCAAGTCTATATCCTTCTTATGTCCTCTTCACAAGTTACTTTCCTACCTATCTTTGTGTCATCAGTAACTTTAGCAATTATACCATCCAAATCCAAATCATTTGTAAAAATTGTATAGAGTTGAGGCCCCAGCACTAATCCCTGTGGCACACCACTCATCACACCCTGCCAACCAGAAAGTAACCCATTTATGCCTACTCTGTTTCCTGTTAGCTAACCAATTTTCTATCTATGCCTACATGGTACCTCTACTCCATGAGCTTTCATTTTCCGCAATGCCATTTGATGACGCACCTTATCAAATGCATTCTGAAAATCTAAGTAGAGTACATCCACCAGTTCCCCTTTACTGACTGCACATGTTACTTCTACAAAGAACTCCAATAAATTAGTTAAACATGATTTCCCTTTTACAAAGCCAAGTTGACTCTGCCTGATTACCTCGAATTTACCTAAGTGCCCTGTTATAACGTCTTCCCAATGACAGATGTTAAATGAACTAGCCTATAGTTTCCTGCTTTCTGTCTCTCTCCCTTTTTGAATAAAGGAGTTACATTAGCTATTTTTCAATCTAATGGAGACTTTCTCGAATCTAGTGAGCTTTGGAAAATTAAATACAATGCATCAACTGCCTCACTAACTATTTATTTTAAGACCCTAGGATGAAATCCATCAGGACCTGGGGACTTGTCCACCAGCAGTTCCAACAATTTGCTCAGTACCACTCCCCTGATGATTGTAATTTTCTGGAGTTCCTCCCTCCCTTCCAATTCCTGATTTACAGCTATTTCTGGGATGTTACTTGCATCATCTACAATAAAGGCAGATGCAAAATACCTTTTCAATTCATCTGTCATTTCCTTATTTTTCTTTATTAATCTCCCAGGCTTTCTTTCGATAGGACAAGCACTCACTTTCTTAACTCTCT